>NC_043748.1:13362444-13662444 GCF_902148845.1 Salarias fasciatus | reverse complement strand
ACACGTGCTGGCGAATCGAGATCTGGTACCTGGACTTCATGCCCGGCTTCACCTCCACCACCTTGTCTGAAACGTGGACCACGCGGATGGTGACCTCGCCCGACTCGGGGTGACTCTGCCGCTTGAGGTAGTCATTCACTCGCGACTCCAAATAGCTCCCCAGCTTTGTCTGAGGAAGTCCTGTGAGAGTAAAAAACAAATAAACAAACCCAAAAACAAACAGATGAAGACGTTTGGAATGTAGAGACAACAAAAAAACAGATATGAGAGAAACATCGATCCCTGCTGTGGATGTCTTCATTAATCTGTCTTCTACTGCAGGCATTTTAGCTCCCTTGTTGCTCAGCTTGAAAAATAGCAGCATAAACCACAGACAGACGCAGCTGAGACACTGAGCCCTGACTGCACACAACAGACAAAACACTTCCTTCATTTCTTGACATAACAGATAAAAGCGAGTTGGGTTGATTTGTCTTGTGTAATTTAAACAAAACAACAAGAAAAAAACAGGGACCAAATTTGTGAAATCTGTAAAAACAATGGTGTGAAAGCTATTTTAATAAATGATCCGTTATGTTTCAAACATACAGCTGACCAACACTGGCCTGCCTGAGGCATAAGATTACCTAATCCACTGTGGGACGGCCGGGGACGCGGCCTCCAGTTAGTGTTTTAAATGCTTATTAAAAAAAAAAAGACTCTTGAAAAATCTGTGAAAATGTGTTCCTTTTAAAGCTGCTGCACTTGGGATTTGTACTTTCCAGAAACCGTATGTCTGACTGACAGTATTGTTTTCTGCTTCAGTATTGCTTGTTTTGAGTGAAACGAGTCTCTTCAGAGGGAGGCCTTGTGTCTCAACGAGAGACTAGCTGCAGAAACAAAGACTGAGGATAAAATCTAGTCTGGGGGGAAAACAACATGTGCAATAAAATAGATCATATTCAGAATGTGGAGTCGTTAGTATGCATGTTATCAAATAGTAAACAATGGAAACATGAAACAAATCTGCTCAGGCTGATCTTTACTGAATTTTAGTTAAAATATCAGTCTGCAACATGTGGTTCATGTGTGCAAGCTGCTAAAGGAAAAAAGAAAACTCAAATTTGGATTATTTGTGACCTTCAACTGTGTGTCTGCATGACTGAATGAAAAACAGCTGTTTTTTTCTTTGTTTGCATTGATGAAAAATAAAAGTGGTGCTGCACGCTTTTAGGATGAGTTTAAGAGTCTGTTATAACGCTACAGAACAAAAACCCTCAAACAGCCGTCACATGAGGAGTAAACGTGTGTCCTTTATGAACCGTTCAAAGCCAATCAGGTAATCTCCACGGCTGGATACCGTTAACCGTCCGATGAGGCACTTTGCTGAAGACAGTATGTGCTCGAAACGGTAGAATGCTAAATTCTGCCAAGTTAAAACAGATCTCTCATGTTTTTCATGTGCAGTGGCGAAAATCCAACTCATTACATCGTGCAAACATCAGTTTCACCAAAATATCAAATATACTATCCCAGCGATTTGTAGATCTGATCAGTTAAACAAGCAGCTGCAATGCATCTAAAACAATCTCAAAGCTGTAGAAATATTGTTCTTTGTCAAATGAGTCTAAAAGAAACGGTAGCAGAGCTGTGAATTCATCAAAATCGTGTCTCCACTTACTTTTGGCTGCGTATTTGTTCTCTTTCCGCGTCTTATTGGCCTTTTTGAGGCAGTTGTCACACACAAAGCTGTCGTTAAGGAGGAAACAAAAGGCACATGGTCACATCTGCAGGTTACCGTCCGCTCTGTCACAATAAGTACTAAAGTCGGTGATTAAGTGGCTTTAATCAAGAGATGACTCGGCCCTTTATGTCCGTCCTCAGTTCTATAAACAACGATAATGAGTGGGGAAATTGCTCACGTCTTTTAATTACAAACAGACCACACACACACACACACACACACACACACAATGGGAAACCAGACTCTGAGGAATCCGCTTCGCTTGCATGCGTATCTGCTGTCACAACTCTGGGCAGCGTTACTGCCTCCATGAAATGATCCAGACTTAAAAGAGAGTTTACGGCTCTCGATCGAAGCTGCACGGAAAGACTGGAGAGCTGCGAGCGATCTTCCCCGGCAGTTCACCCATGTAGATGTGGCTTTCCTGCAGCCTAATTGATTCTTTTAATGAGTCTTAATTTTTTTTTTTTTCCCCCCCTTTTTTCTTTCTTCAGAGAATACAGATTTGAGTTCCAGGCAACATCACGCTAACCGATGGTGAGGAGAGTGTTGTGCGACAGCTGGCTCACCCTGACGGCCATATGGTATCATTATGGAGGACGCAGATCTGGTGCATTTTACGACCGCAGTCGGTACATTCCACAAGTCTGAGCGGAGAGAAGATTCACAAGACAAAAGGCAGACAATATCCACGAGTTAATATCGCAAACGCATCGAGCACGATGGAACACCTTGTTCGGGCGCTCAGAGAAACCGTTACACAATACAAACTAAACACAATAATGGATATTGGGGCTTTGCAGAGAGGTGCGAAATAGAAACAGAGAGCGCTAATGAGAGGAGGAGAAGAAGACGGGCACATACAGCTCTGGGTCGAGAGTGTCGTTCTTCTTTCTCTGGAACTGGTCTTTGTTGATGGACCTGTGGGAAATATCAAAAAAACAAACGACTGTCACCGTACTGTAAGAAAACAAAGTAAAAGTAAGTCAATACCCTCAATTTAGTACACCTAGCTGTTAATTTTAAAATAAATCTACCAAGAAATTATCCTTTTAATCACTGACCTACGATTCCACATAAGAAGAGCATCTTTGTAAACACAATTAAATTCCACAAACTCATTATTCTCTCTCTCTCTCTCTCTCTGAAGGCTGAACAATTTGTGGAACAACGGTTTGTGTGTGAAATCCTCACAGATTGTCAAAAACTGCCCACTTGCATGAATCCAAAGTGACATTTTCAAATGATTAGATTCTTTCCAGGCTCCAAAAAACTGTTTACACTGTAATTGATGACAAGCAAAATGATAGAAATCTTCTCAATGGACAAATAACTTTAGCAGAATCAATTATCCGTTATTTTGAGTCACTGGCAATTTTCAGCAAATGTCTTCAAAATTAGTCAGGCACAATTTCACAGATCCTTCCAGGCTGCCATCAAATGTCTTGTTTTGTCGAAGCAGTTGTCGTGAAGCAATTGGAATTATACACAAAAAAAAAAAAAAAAAAAAAAAAAAAAAAACCTCAGAAAAGCCAAAAAATGTTGCAGAAATTGAGCATTTGATCAAGTTCAAATTAATCTTCAAAAAAAAAACTATTGCTCACAGCTTATTATTGCATTATGACTGTTTTTACGATAGGCGAACATTCGATTGAAGTATTTAGTCACTTAGTATTCGAGTTTTTTTGATTATTCCGGCAGTTCGTGATACTTCATCGCAGACAGTCACACCTCAGCTGAGCTTTGAATTATAACTTCTGTTTTCCTCGGCGGATCGGCAACTTAGAACATAAAGTTCTCAAAAGAGTAGAGGGAAGTGAAAATGTCCTTGTTAATAGGGTCAACTTGCATTAATCCATCCAAAATAAACTAAGAGTAAACTTTTGAGTCTGAATTCTGCCAGTTAAAAAGCTGCTGTGTTGTATTAACTTCAGCTCTGAATGGTCAGCTGAAGTTAAGGGTTCACTTGTTAAATTATCTTCAAACTCATCCTTTACATCCACAATTCAGATTGAACTGACACCAGGGAGGGGTTTTATTTCTCTCTGGTTCATTTTGTAGCCACTTGTAGGTTCTCAAAGCAGGAAAACAGCAGAAAATATCACTAAAGCCTTTAAAGCAGATCTTTAATTTGATTGTATCTGCAGCTCTGAGAGCAAAGGAGGAAGAGGATCTCAAACAATGTTTTTTTTTCCCCTCAATTAACTTTTCTTGAACCATTTGTGGAGAAAAGTGGTGTTTACAACTTTAAAAAGAAAAAAAGAAAAATAAAGTGAAGGCGGAGGATTTACAGTCTTGATTAACGCTTGTGTGGGCTGTAAAATATGAATATCTCAATAGATGCGGAACATCAGACCCCCAGGACTCGTCATCCGTAGCTGCGCTTTGGAAGCAGCTGCATAAATGTGCGTCAGAGGCGGGCGGCAGTGCGGCGGTACTTACGTTTGGGGCTGGGAGGGGTCATCCCCCAGGGAAACACTCTCGCCTTGGATTTCGTTGAAACACTTCTCACAGAAGTGGTACCTGTCAGCAAGAAGCCCATATTTTGGTGAACTACACCGTTCGTCATCAGCACAGCCAATCACAGAGAGGGCACGGAGAAGCAGCCGCCAATCAGGGCAGGGCAGGGCAGGACAGGCCAGGGGGCGGACACACAGGAGGAGGCAGAGGGCAAGGTGGGTCGTCGCCAGGAGGTAGCAGCCAATCGTGATGCAGGGTTTTTGAGTGGGCGGGTGTTTTGATTTTGCGCGCAAATTTCGGAGTGGATGATTGGTCACACCAAAGCAGGCCAATGCAGACATCACAAGCGTTAAAAAAAAGGAGGGAGAGAAGGGGGGGGAGGGGGAGAAGGGGAAGGGCGGGGTGGGGGGGGGGAGGAGAGGAAGGGGAGACGGGGGAGGGGGGGGGAGGTCAAAATGAATATTAAAAAAGCGTGAAATAAATCGTTACAGGTCAGACGGAGACAATGTAGAGGGACGAGGGGGGGAGGGGGGGGGGACAGACAAGATGTGAACAACAACCAACAGAGGACAGAGAGCCAAGGCAAAGCAAAGATTAGCGTCAGACATCCAGTGGTAAACAACAACAACAACAACAACATTACAGCAACATGAGAGACCACTAGGAGCTGTGAAGGAGGAAGGGAGCGAGGATACGAGTCTCCATGAGAAGGTGAATGAGGAAAATAAACAAAACGCTAAAGCAACAGAGACCCATCATCCTGGATAATCATTCATAAAGTGGGATCCTTTCTTCTGGTGGCACAAGTGGACGCACACAGACATCCGTCCCACTCTGTGCGAGGAAAATATTAGAAAATGCGAGCTCGACACAGGGATGTACTCGGTGGGGGGAAAAAAATAACAATGGAGCAACAAATAAAGACTAGCTGCTGCAGGAGACAGGAGCCCACTTTATGAATGACAACATAATGGAAATTAAAACGGTGAAGTGTGAGGATGGGAGATGGTGCCAGGGTAACCATTAGAAGCCAAATTAAAACTCATCTGTGATTGTACTGACTGATTGATGCTATGCTGTGGGAGATACAATCAATGTGCAAAAAGACACCAAAAAGCACAGAAACTGGTCTCACTGGCTGAAATTACTTTCTTTGTTTTGTTTTTGTTTTTTTTAAAATTAAAATGTTGGAGGCTTAAAGTGTGATGTGTCCGGGTGTGACAGTGGTCTGCTGTGCTCACATCACTTACCTGTTCTGGTAGCTAAAATAAGCAGCGTCGCGTTGGATGGTGCATAATTGTTTTCCGTAGCAGCAAAGAGTTTGGGGGGAAAACTCAAACTGCAACAGCAAGGAGACAAAGAACAAGCTGTTTATCTACCTGTTATACTTGTTGGACACACACGCAAACAACTTCACTCTTTGTGAATTAAAGCGGTCACACCCAGCTGCAATTTCACATTACGTTTATCAGATGTCAAATAAGTCACACAAAAGCTAGCAATTAGCAGCTTGTTAGCGCTGAGGAAAACATGAAAAGATGAAGATCAGCTTGTTCTCAGTGAGGAGACATCCAGTGCTTCAACGGTTCTCATTAGAAGTGCGATACACCAGGCTGAAGGTCGGTTTTGTATTAGTTTGGAAGACGATAAATAGTTTCAGATCAAATTTATTTAGTGAGAAACAACTAAAAAGTTGTTAGTCTTATTATATCCCAGAATCAGTGTTTAGAGGATGTTTTTAAGTAATAAACACATTTCAGCTTTCAGGCTCTGTAAAACATCTCTGGTTTCTTTTGAAATTATAAATAAAGTTGTAGAAATTGACAATATGGTGTAAAAAAAATGACCGGATCTTGTTTTTAGTGGTTAAACTGCTGAAGACCGTACATTTCCTAACTCTCCATACGTGTATCGGTCATTATCGCATGCCAGTAACTTGATGCATGACTCTCCTGCAACCTGTCCTCTCTCCTCTATACTCGCTGCTGGAGGATTCTTCTTGTTAAAAAAAAAGAGAATTTTCCTTTGCACTGCCCTCTATGCTTAAAATGTAGGACTGCTGGACATATTGCAGCGCTGCCTGACAGATACCGCACTGAACCTTTACCTTTAACCTTATTCAACTCCTGAGAGATGGAGTCCTGAAAAGAACCTTTACGGTAAAAACAAAAAGAGCGATGCTCAAAACTGCAAACGTTTCATAAGTCATTTAAATTATTTACGTAATGTGCTTTTTCATGCACTTTACCTGGATAACTTTGCAATTAGTCGACCTGAGTTGGATTTTTTCCAAATGATAACTTATAAAGAGGCCGAGTTTGCATACCTAGGAGTTTATATCCTCTTCGCACTGCTACAGAAACTGTATGTACGACTTCAAGCTTAAATATTGCAGCTATGCAATCATTATTGAAAGAAAAAAAAAAGTGTTTTCCTCACCTTTCTCCCACAGCAGTACCCCAGGCCCTGCATGACAGGGTCGATCTCCGCCTCAAACACCTCCGCCAGCTTGGAGCAGTACTTGTAGACGCGGGACGTCTTCCTGTTGTACAGCCAGGCGTTGTTGAACATCAACCAAATGTCTTCAACGTACTGCCACGGCTCTTGGTACTGTCCCGTGTCCAGCTTCCGCTTGATGGTGGACAAGTCCATGGGGTTCTTGACGATGTCAAAGTAGTCCTGGTTTTTTTGGGGGGGAGGGTGCCGTCCGGATTAGATCGGGAGGAGGAGGTAAAGTTCAGGAGTGGAGAAAGGTGAGAGGAGGAAGAGTAGAAAGAGGGTTTAGCCGCCAGGAGTGAGAGGTCGAGAGAGAGAGAAACGGGGAGGAAGCGTGCGACCGGCGTCGTCAGCGTTGCGGCCGTCGGGCGGAGGCGAGATGGAGGCGTCGCATTCGAAGAGGCGGGACCAGAGGAGGGAGAGAAGAGGGTGCAGGGGGACAATGTTGTTGAGCGCTGCAGAGAAGAAGGTTCACGTGCAAACAGAGAGACATGACAACTTCTGCCCTCCACCTCTCTGCTTTGCACCCTACAGGTAAAAGTCACGTCTCCGTCTATCCTGCAGACGGGAGCGGCCGAGCGACCACCGCCGGTCTGCTCCGTCCCCCTCCAAACTCTCAAAATACTGTTTAAAAAAAAAAAAAAAAAAAAAAAAAAAACAGCTACAGATTTGATTATGTTTCACATAATCATACCGCAGCTGAATCCTAGACCTTATCATTAATAAATTTGCCTTAAAAAGCACATTCAGAGCCAATTTTGCAGAACAGCTTGGAAAAAAAAAAAAAAAGGTTCCGGGCTGACGTCTAAAAGCAAACCATAAAAAAAAAAAAAAAAAGGCCCAGCTTGTGATCAGGGTGCAAAACCAAGAAAAACAGAGCAGTGGCAAAAGCAACAGGCAAGCGATCTACTGTTTCCAGCAACACATTGGTCAGCATTAACAACGCCGGCAGCTACGGGCGGCGAAGTGGCGGCAGGTTTAAAGCCGGCAGTGCCGAGGGGAAGAGAAATGGCGCAGAAAAGAAATCCTCGAGATTCAACCCAAAAATAAATAAATAGAATATAAATAGGAAGGTGCGAGTTTCAAAGAGCAGGGTCCGTCTCCGTGTCACCATGGCAACAAGAGTTAGAAAACAGACCCTCATCTCTGAAAGGAATCGCTCGCACAAACCAGTGATGCAAATTAGTTTTGTTGAAACTGCAGAGCCAGATTTATAACGCTGGACCGCAGCGTTTATGAATCCCACAAGGTTCTGAGAGACGGTTCTTTTCCAGCGTGTGACTGCGCTGAGAAAAGCCGCATCAATTGATGGAGGCTTTCTAAATGGAAGCTGAGCCAATAGCCTGGTGCGTCAAATGAAATTCAGAGTGGGAGGACGGACGCCGTCACTCTCTCTGAGCCAATTACTCCTCCCTGAAGTATTCAACAGAGGAAGGGTTTTAAAAGTCACCGTCCCGCCTCTACACACTGCCCACTTGAACACTGTCGCACTACTACTGGTGAGGAACTGAACTAGAGAGCTAGCAATGGAACGCTACAATGGCAATGAGCAAATGGAACGATGGCAACTTAAAAACGGACATTAAAAGCAAACAAAGTGATAAATGAAAGCAACTGGCTCATGAACGGCATCATTTCAACTCGTAGCGCATTAATGGTTTGATTTGAATATGAGCTGATGGACGCTGGGATCACAGACGGTCATGACTTCAACCACCAAAACGTTAAAACTGAATTAACATGAATTTATAATCTCTCAAGAGGAGACGTTTGTTTTAAACCAATTTCACATCAGATGTGCGTTCGTGTTCATAAGAGCCATTGCTTTCGTTTACAAATGACAAAAGGTTTTAAAAGCAGAGCACATTTTTTATAATCTAAAAGCTAGCATAACTACATGCAATGATCTGAACATGAACTAAATTAATAACATAAACCTGGAATAAGCATGAAGTGTAATCAAAATAAATATGGCGACTATGGCAAAAAGAGAACAAAAATACTTGAGAAGAAACAGAAAGAAACGCTACGTTTTCAGAGGAGTTGAAGCAAAATGGCAGCCAGTGCAGTCCCTTACCAGGTTAGTTTTGTTACTAGTTCGAATACGTACGGGTATTCCCAGTAACTGGGGGTCCACCGGCTGACGGAAGGGAAGGGATTCAGGGTCCTGCCGGTACAGAGCCTCCAGGGTCGGCATCAGAGCCTGACGCAGCTCCTCCGGCTTAAAGACTGCGGGAGAAAAACAAGCGGGAACGTAAATGAATCTTCAGCCGCACTTGGAGATGATTAGAGGAGAAAGAAATGAGCAAGATCGGACTGAAACAGCTCTTCTGGTGGATCTTTTCCATTTCCATTCAATTCCTCAGTTACAAATCTTTGCTCAGTATCCTCCAGCCGGAGCTTAACGCCCGGCGAAGAGCAGTTAACGCTGAGTGAAGACTTGCCTTTCTTCTTGCTCTGAGTGCTGGCGGGGGAGCTGTTGCTGGCTGCTGACCCTGACCCCTCCTCTTCCTCTTTGGGCTCCTTCTTCACCTCGGGCTTCTTGTCTTCGGCCGGATCTTCGGATGACGGCACAGACGACGAAGACGTGTCCATCGGCTCGATCTTACACCCGTCCACTGACGGCTTCTCGTTCTTCACCTGCTGGACGATTCAGACGTCGAGTTCAAGTCTTAAAACATGGCGCTCGACAGAGAATCAAGATGTTCCCACCTCTGGTTTTTCCTCCACCTTCACGCCAGACTGGCCCTTTCCCATCTTCCCCTTCCCCTCGTCTTGAGCGTCGACGTCTTCGTCCTCCTCCTCTTGCTTCTTCACCTCCATTTTGACGTCCTCCTGGTTGGGGGTGGGACCGTCTGCGGCGGCGAGCTGCGAGGCGGGCTCAGTGCTGCTCGTGACCGAAGCCGGCGAGGAAACCTGACCGTCTGCTGTCAAAGGCGCCTTCGGAGACAACTGAGGGGGGGAATATAAAAAGTAAAAGTGATGATGAGTTAAACCATTTTTATGCTCTAACTTATTAAGCTGACACTAAAGTTAACTGTCTGTGTGAACCGACTCATGCGCTCACCGGGGTCTGCGGCAGCTGTAATGGCACGTGAGTGTTCTGGGTCGGCACTGAAGACGTTTGACCTGCTTGAGGTCCCGAAGAAGCCGGACCCCCGAGCGGCTGCTGTGGAAGCTGACCGGCTTTCTCCGAGTTTGCAGCTTGCCCTGACGGCTGCTGCTGCGAGGCTTGTTGTTGTTGCTGCTGCTGCTGCTGCTGCTGTGGAGGAGGAGGAGGCAGCTGGGGCGTGCTAGGCGTGTGTGGCTGAGGCGTCTGAGAGCGCGGTAACGTCGGGGGCGTGTGATGAGGCTGAGGCGTTAGGCTGCGTGCTGGTGAGGGGGAGTTGGTCCGGATGGGCGGGCAGTGGGGGAAGGAGCTGGGCTGGGCGGAGTTGGAGGATGGAGGCAGGCTGGGTAGGGGCCCAGTGCTGCAGGCATTAGCCGAGCCCAGGGGGCCTGTGGGGGCCCCGGGGCCCGGAGCAGAGGGGGCAGACTGGGCTGCGGGACTGCTGGCTGGGAGGGACGGCGGCGTTGACATCTGGTTCTGCTGCAGAGGATGATCCAAAGGACATATTGGAGAAATGAATGCACATCGGAGCCTGCTTTTGTCGTTCTTTGGCTAAAATGCGGCGTCACTTGGCTCTTTACCTGTGGCACGGAGGGCGGTACTCCTTGCTGGTTCATACCAACCGGACCAGAACCAAGTCCAGGACTGGACCCGGGAAACTGGCCTTGAGGGAGGTACTGGTTTTGTAGCTGCGCGGCATTAGGCTGATTCATCCGTGTTCCTCCCATACCCATCTGGAGACCAAAATAATGATTTTAGTCACCATTTCCTGAACACTTTCCTCACAGCACTTCAGGAAACAGAAGCAGCAGGCCACAAACTGTCAGAAAATCTAGATTAAAGGCGGACATGGAGGCAGTAATTCCAACCTGGTTCATTGAGGGATTAAGAGGAAGAGGTGGCGTTGACCTCTGACCCATCGACTGCATCCCCATCTGACCAAACTGGTTCATCCCTGAAAGTGAAAGAGGCCGAGGAAAAAAAATCTGAAACAACCATGCACTGTTATCGCTACCAATATGAGCCAAGACTGGTCCTAAATGTCATACAAGTGAAGAATACAGACAGCGTTTCATTTTATTTACACGCACTTTCCTTTTTATTTTAAATAACACGCTTCTTCATTTTTTTTAATGACTACTTTAGTAAACCAAATATTGAGGCACAAATGTGATTATTGCAATGATGTCTTTCCATCGTGAAAAAAAAAAAAATTCTGTCATGTGCCACAAAGCATAGCTCACAGAATTAGAGAATTAGACCTTTTAAATGTTTGAGTTTCTGCTGTTTAGATGTGAAATTAGCATCTCACTGAGGGGAATGTGAGAAACTGGTCATCCTGAAGCTTCAAACTTCAAAGTTTGAATCCAAAATAAACAGAGATGTAGTTCAAGTCTTGATTTTAATGAGGAGGCAGATTAGAAGGTCATCATTAATTGATCATGATGAATCCACAATTTATTTCCCAAGAAATCTTGTATTAGATTAAAATCAGGGTTTTAAATTTGCCTACCAGCTATCATGAACAGTTTCAATGTGTTCAGTGGTTTCATTGATAAAGGCAAAAGATTGTAAGATTTTGATTTTTTTTTAAAGTCACTTAACTTTGAAACCTTTCAAGCAGATATCAGCTCACCTGTAGATTTTCTGTGGCAGCAGAGTCAAAGAAATGAACACGTCCCTCATAACTTGGGCAAACCAGCTCTTTAACCTACTGCCTCCTCAGAACATCGCCACATCCTTATAACACGATCAACGGTCCATATTTATAAATTCTCACAACTTGTGACTTTTTTTGCACACATTCCTGATTCTTGGCAGCATTAAATGTGTTCTGATGCAACGATAGGCCATAATGTAGAAAGTCTTCCACTCTGTTTTAGTGGAAATGACAGTTGAACGCTGGTTACCTGCTGGATTCTGCATCCTGTTGACCATCTGATTGGGTCCAGCTGGTCTGACCATGGAGGGATCGACGTGAGGTCCATCTGCGAGTTACAAAAATCACAGATCTTCTTTACAGGATCACAGATAACCAAAAAAATAACCTTCATCAATGCTCATTCCCGTGGCCTACATTGAAGTTTTTAAGGACAGATTTAGTCTGTGTTCAGCACCATGTGCCAGGAAGCGCGGACTGTTGTGCATATGCCAGAACTACGTGTGAGAAGTGTGTGATGAAGGTAGCAGCCGTATGTTTACTCACTGGGAGGCTGGCCCGGGGGCATGGGGGGCTGCCCCATGCCGGGAGGCCCCTGTGGGAGGCCGGAGGAGGGGATGCCGGGCTGGCCGGGCATCATGCCCTGCTTCTGGAGCCGCGTCCTCCTCTTCTCTTCCAGCTCCTTTTGGATTTTGTAAATCTTCTCTGCCAGCAGGTGGTAGTACTCCGCCTGAAAGGGAAACAGCGGGAGGGAAGATGTTAAAGTACACATCTCAGTAGATCATACATCAATTTATTCCTCTGATCCTCATTTGGTACCTAACAGCTTGCATGGGAATATGTTAAAACATTTTAATCTTCTACTTATAAGTGTATTTTAAAAAATGGTCTTAACGCTGAAGCAGGGCAGTTGAAATAAAAAAGGAAAGATGTTGTGGAACGATCTAATGTCTAAAGGAGTGGACAATTTTAGCATTCTCTGACCACATCCTTTAGTTTCAAATAGGCACAGAGCTTCTTAACGCTCGGGTCAAGTCTTGTTTTCTTACCCTACTATTGGCCGACTCGTACATGTCCCCTTCCACTTTTCGAGCGTAAGCCACCAAATTTTCCATCCGCCGGTCCTTCAGTGCAGCTGGGTCAGGAGTGGGGAAGATGGCCTGCACACTATTCACACACATGCAAACAGGAAAAACAGAGAGCTAAAATTAACTTCAGGACACAGACACCCCATCAGATGCTCGGCTGAAGACGATCTATTCAAATTTGATAGAAACGATTTCATTTGTTGAGCTCCGAATTTTTTCCCCCCCAGGTCTTTAACAGACTCACAGCTTGTGGACGAGGTGGTTACGGAGGTCTTGTGTGATGTCTTCATGCCAAGACTTCCGAATGCTGGCAGCAGAGGGAGGACCAGCTGTGGGCATGGAGCCCAGGTTCCCCACGCTGTCGTTCATTAAGCTGACGGGGAAAAGAAACATTATTTAATATAGATAGTAAGGTCACAGCTGCTTCTGAATAGGTCTGACCGTCTCACCTTTGTGCATTCATGTTGTGCAACATGGCGTCTGGCAGTAGGTTGGACTGCTGGTTTGGGGGTTGCACTCCCACTCCCCCATTGACTCCCATAGAGTTTCCTCCTGATGTGAAAGGATATCGGTGGTCACTGGATGGTTCTGACAACACTGCTTACTAATCGTAAACATCCGATCAAGTTTTATGGCATGAAAATTTAAATAACAAGGAACGGCAAAATCTCAATCTGGCTTATTCTTTCAAAATGTGGCGCACCCATGGCGTTGAGGTTCCTCATGCCCGGCTGCCCCTGCAGCCCCTGGTTTGGCATGTTGGCCTGAGGCGGCTGCTGTGGCATCTGGTTGCCCTGGTAGGTGAGGCCCAGTGCGGCGTAGGCCCTCTCGATCGAGCTGGGGTCGATCTGGTTGGCAGGATTCAAGTTCGGCGTGTTGGACTGTGCTCCCGGCACCCCCGAACCGAGAGAGTTCACCAAACCCACGCCTGCACTGTTGATGAGCGCTGCGGCGGAAGGAGGGAGAGGCAAATGAGGAAGAAAGAAAAGGTAAAAGAAAAAAAATAATACTGTTCAATACTGAAATACTTCTTTCCTTACAGATATCAGATTAATTCATATTTACAACTTCTCAGATGACATTTAATAATTCAACGCTAACAGACAAGAGCATGCATAACGCTCAACGACACACCAACCCGACAACAGTGTGGAAAACACTCACACTGCTGGTTCCTCTTGTCTCCGGCGTTTTTAAGTGGCAGGCATACAGGACAGTCGTGTCGTGTGCAATTCTTCCAATGAGAGATGATCTGTCTGGATGAGGCACAGTGCGCCACTGGAGACAAAAGCAAGCAGGGAGAGGTTAGAGAAAAGGGAAGAGGAGTTTAGAGAGAGAGAAAAAAAAAAGTGGGAGCGAGGACAAGCGGAGTGAGAAATTGTGACAGAGTGAAGGAGGGGGATGAATAATGAGACGGGGATGAGAGAGGAAAAAAAAAAGAAAAACTTAAGAGTCACACGGAAAAGGGAGAAGGCAGAGAATAAGAAAGTTAGTGTGAGTCACTCAGCGCAGTCAAACCAAGTCCAGATGGAGGCTCAACAAGAAAAAGAACAAAAGATGAGAGTGGAACAGCCAGCTGAACAGAAGAGAAGATAAATCAAAAGATATCTAAGAACGAATAAAAAAAATAGGCATATGGGGGGGAAAAAAAAGGGGGGAACTGCTGCAGATGGGGAGCGCTTTAACCACTGCCCGGTGTTTATGAAAGAGGCCGCGCTCAATAAAACCAGCAATCAACATAATTCAACAGACTCACCCTGGCAGGATTTGCCAGCCTGGCAATGAGTCATGTGGTTGAGCACGTTCTTCATGGTGCGGCAGTGAGGCAGGTTGCACTGCCGCACTTCCCCGTTGGCCTGCTCTCTCCGCTGGCACTTGTGCGCGTGGAGCAGCAGCACCAGCTGCTGTTGAATCAACTTCCGTTTCTCGGGGTCCGCCGTGGGAGGCGTCGTGCCGGGTCCTGCCCCGACCGCACTGAGTCCAACCTGGGCTCCTCCCACCGCCGCCGCCCCGCCGACCGGTAAGCCGCCCACGGCTCCAGGCTGCTGAGGAGTCTGGAGACGGAGAAGAAAAAGGAGTATTAGGAAGATTTATTTACAAGATCAGGTATTCTGGGTAATTAAATCAGATAACAGTGGTGCCAGTGAGAGTGAATGATCCATTTTCCATCCACTTTTCACAGCCGTAAATCACATTTTAACACAAGTATGTGCAGCAAAAGTTGATTACAGTAGAACTACAACACGGAGTTCAGAAAGAGAAAAGGTCAGACGTTGAGCCTTAAAGTCCCCCAGAGAAGAGCAGGTGCACGACTGAACTATTATTGCACACAAAAAAAGCCCTGCATTCAATTACAACCTAACAGCAATAAATAAACACAATTTTTTTTCTTAATCAGTAATGTAATGCAGGTATAATACAGATTATTACCTGATTAATAAATACTTAACATGCCAGCAATGTGTTCAGATCACAGTCAGGGAAGGTCATTCAAGTGGCAGCAGTTTTCAAAGCATGCTGTGTTCACACATAACAGGTGAGTTAGCAATCTGCACTGACTCGCTGCGATTGGACACGGCTCTGTTCGGCCATTTGGTTGATTTTACTTCAAAAGGATTAACTTCTCCCGCTGTAGGAGAGACTATTGCAACTCAGATTTACACTACTTCTCCTCCAAATCCCACTTAACGCGACCGTGTCCGACGCTCAGCGGGGGCGTCTCTTGCTTTAAGACACCTATAAGCCTCATCAGCCATAATTTAGTGGCTGTTCTGCTGCTATTTGTTGGAACAAGTGAGTGTTCTCCAAAGGAAGCACATCTGTAGACAAGCAGATCTGCACCCACAGATCCCTCGCCTGGATAAAAACCCAGCTTTGTTCAAACTTTCTGATAAATGGTCTTTAACAAAATTACTGTCAAACAAAGTCATGCGCCCACTTTATTCTGAGGTGTGACTGCCTGGTGTTTGGACAGGTGTCCACAAGTCGGGCTTGCCTCTCATGTGTACAAACTTGTTTTAAAGTCCTGTTTTGGCATGTGCTAATGGGATTTTATTATTAAACGGCAGTCACACGTCGCTTCAGCTATATAAGGATACTTGCTTTGCTGCTTGTGGACACGCTTGTTTCACAAAAATGTCACCGAAGAGTAAATAGAGGAACTTCACACGAAGTGGCCGCTGCCGGATTCAGCAGACGACAACATAGCAAATTTATCAGTGTCACTTGCCGCCTTAAGGGACCTGAAAACAATTACTGGAGTCCTCGGTGTTATCGCAGAGCCATAGCGTGACCGAAATGAAGAAGGAATGGTGTGGCCATAAGTTTAAAAAAAACTTCCCACCAAGTGACGGCAGCTCAGGACTTGAAAGGGAGTTAAATATTATACGTGTAGCATCAGATGCAGGAGTGGATGATCAAAGCAGTTTTAAGCACATAAAGCAGTGATCATCAACTGAACCGTCCAATTCGGCCCACGACTGGATTCCAACGCACGCATGTACAAAAATTATATCTTAAGTGTTTTAACTTTAGGTTTTTGAGAAAAGCTGATTTCACGTAAATAGTCCAATAATCCTTTCAGCTTCCTCCTGGATGTAAGCGGTCACTTCAAGAAGAAAGTCGCTGAAGAAGCTCGGTTAGTAAAATGTGAGGCTAATGTCCAGTTCAGGACAACAGAGGTTATCCAACTGCTGAGAACAGAAAACAAGTCCTACCATTCCAGGCATGCCTTGACCCGGTGCTGCCTTCTTGTCCATGTTGAACTGGGCGGCCATATTGTTGGGCAGGCCCGCCTTATTCTGGAGCTGAGGGCCCAGCCCTGCTCCCGGCAGCCCCTGGCCAGCGGGCTGGCCGTACGGACCACCATAGGGGCCCGCATTAGCCATCATATTCATCTGGAGAGGAGGAACAAGGATCAAAATTAAAGAGGATGACAGACGCAGGACGACTCCCATCACAGACCAGATACGTCACGTTTGCCGGCGTGTAAAAATGTGTTAAACAGAGACAAGAGACAAGTTCAAATGGATTTCTTTCAAAAGCTCAAGTGATGCTACTGTGAAAACGTTGATGAAAAGGCCAACGTGGAATCATCCTACCAAATACAAGTGGTAATAATTACTCCTTGATTAGTTTCCATTGTGAGCACAAGCTTTCTCCTGACCTTCCATCGCTGCAAAAAAAAAAGTAAGGCTCAGCTGAGATGCGACTGCTTCCTTCCAGACATATAAAAAAAAAAAAAAAAAAGAAGATCGCCATTACGTTCTCAGCTACGACCTTAAGCACAGAAACAAACCGTTCTTCATCTCAGCAGCAGCAAATAAAAGCAAGTACAATCAGGGTGATCCATGGTGGCAACAACGGGACGTGGGCTCTGAAGTGCTCTGCGATGCAAGACTCAACTGTTCATCTCTGCTTCTGAGCATGAAGACAAATAAAGGCATTGGGTTTAATGATGAACTAAAACAGCACGGTTTCCAAGGCACAGACACATTAATTTAACGATATTTCAGACTAAAGCAGGAGGCAGAGAGTTAATACATCACTTTACACAGCTGCAGAAATGCACATCAATTAAGCAATCCTATAGATGCTTCCGCAACGCCTTCACACCATCAGAACAAATCACAACCGTCATGTGGCATAACGACGGGCGAGGAGGTTAACCATCGATACCACAGAGAGAGCGGCGCTGCAGCTGCCGAGTCCAAGACGAAACCACACTCCTGTCTGCACCTGCTCACAACAGCTCATCCTGAGCAGTCTCACCCGAGCCGCCGCACCGAGTCTGCATCAGGCTGCAGCGTCTCACCTCCCAGTACATCTTCACTTCAAGTGTGCTCTCATTTGTTTAAAAGATCCTGCTTTTGCGTGTTTGTGTGCTCGACGGGAATGTTCAAGCAAATCAATGAAAAAGTAGGAGATCCTGAAGAGTTTCTTAAAGAAGAAACTGCGGAGGAGCTCCAAGCAAAAATTATTAGAAAGGAGAAAAGTTATAGATTATGGATTGTACCCATAAAAAGTGTTTTCTTCACTCACACAGTGATGTTTTTCCTACAGCCTCAACAGTCCCAAAGCACATTCAAATCCTAATCATGACAGCGAACACGCAAGGTCCTCAAGCTCAATCAAGGGAAAAGCATTAACATACTAAATCCTGAATTCATAGACATAGATTTTAGAGCATGATGCCGAGTTGTGGGAACTACTGGCCCTGGAGGGTCACATCCTGCATGTTTTCAGTGGTTCTCTAGCCCAATGGACCAGAATGTATTTTTTTCATCATAAGCCGCTCATTACAATCAGGAATAATGAAAACACGCAGGACTGTCGTCATCCAGAACCAGAAATGCCCACTGTCTAAATATATTGGGTTTAAATATTTTACAGTGAAAAAGCGCATTAGAACATTCTATACAAATGCTGGATTCATCAAAAAAAATACAACACCTCATCATTTCTAACTCAAGAAAAAAGATTGCAACAACAAATATAAAGCTCTTATTTGCAGGCATTCTGATATGTTTCACAGTTTCTCTGATGTCGCTGAGCGTGCTTACCTTGTTCAGTGCTCCAGGTTGCTGCGGTCTCATCCCCGCCTGACCCCCACCCCCCATTTGCTGGCCACCCTGCTGCTGCTGCTGTAGGGTTTCTGCCAAAAGGTTACTATTGCTCCCCATGCCAGCACTCCCGGGGTACCCCATTCTAGGAGCGCCATTCACAACCTGACCTCCCATCAGCCCCTGCTGCTGCGGTCCCGTGCTGCCCTTCTGGGCACCCATCATGGCTGCCGCCCGGTTGAGCGCCGCCACGCCTCCAACCATCCCAACCTGCTGCATTAATCCAGGTTGCTGCTGCTGCTGCCCCTGGTGGGGCATTCCTTGAGGTCCACCGGGTGTGACACCGACACCCCCCATCATCCCCATGGAAGCCCCGGACGGTGTGCTATTGGAAGCAGGACCACCCTGCTGGGTCGGTGCTCCTGCGCGCAAGAGTTCTGATAGCTGTTTGTGTTTGGCTGCGGCGTCCTGGCCCCCGCCGCCGCCGCCGAGCACTCCTCCAAGGCCCCCCAGACTGGTATGAAGCTGGCTGACATCTCCTCCATTGGTCAGTCCCAGGTCTGAAGAACTGATGAGCTCGTCTGGCAGGTCGTGCTCCAGATCGAAGAGCGAGCCAAAATCTACGGGGTGAATAAACACAGACGAGAATCTTTACTGACAAAAGAAAATCATTTTGTTTCCTTCTTTTACATTAAATAACACGAATAACTCCTGATCCACCGCATTTAGCTGGACGACCAGTGCAGCAGTACCCGGCTCTCCCTGCCAGGACTTCTCTCCTGGGCATCAGTTTGTGGTTTGGTGGGGCGCCATACATGGAGAGTAAACGCAGTGAGGACAGGGTGAGAAGCCACAGAGGGGTAAACATTTCACTACCTTGGTAGGTGTGTGCATTTGCATTACAGCTATGAGCGCAAAAAGGAAGGGATCGGGAAGACTGACTAAAGCAGGAGACTGTTTAAAAGACGAAGGTTAAATAAACCTTGCATATTTAGTATGCTGTACCAATGTTAGATGCTTTGCATGGTGAGTCACATTCACCCAAAAACGTCATGTCGCAGCCAGGCAAGGGGCATGCTCTCCACTGGTTGTGAAAACACTTTCAGCACATACACAAACGATTAGGACAATCTAAAGAGATACAGTCAAGCATGTATAAATATAATAAAACTGAGCTTTATCCTTCCACTGCCTGTGTCGATCCCCGGTCCTCGGGGAGGCAGCGTCCTGCATGTTTGAGATCTCTCCCAGTAGCAATACACTTCATTACAATGAAGGGTTTATTTTGCTTTTTTTAACAAGCTTCAACATTGGACTGAGGTATGCTGAAGCAGGTAGACCTCTCACATGCAGGATGCTAACCCTTGACAGGACGAGTTTCACACCAAACAGCCACAAATCGAGTTGTGCCAAAACACTGACTACATGTCACTTTTCTGATTGTTTACAGTTTTTTGGTGGATTTGTTGAGTGGAGACTTGATATATCGAGTAAAAAAAAAAAAAAAAAAAAAAACCTCAACGGGTTTCACGCTTCACAACTTCGCAGTGATTTGGTTATCATACATGTATGGGGAAAAAAAGATTTAACTCTTTCCTTCTTCCTCAATGTGTGCAATAAAGTGAAAATGCGGGTTAAATACGAGCAGGTGTTCCGCTCGGTGTCGTTTTAATGCCCGCAGAAAGGAAAGTGGGCTGCTAAAAGTGCAGTTGAGTGTCACCGTGCAGTCAGACAATGGAGGACCAAACAAGAATGGGCTTCGTAGTGGCATCGCCGGTACAATTGAGAAACTAAAGAGCTGTGAACAAAGGACGCGAAAGAAGCCATTCGGGAGACCGGGACTGATTTCCCTTCTCCTTATGAACTCGATAGTCTGGATCGGCCGCGCTTCTCGGCCGGTGCGGGTCGACACCGCTCCGGACAACTTAACGGGGAGTCGAACAATAGCCTAGCTTGAGGACGACAATAGTTGGGAGAAAACATGCTAACAACACGTTAGTTACACAAAATAATGGCCCCGGAGCGATGTGTCTCCGAGGACTCGAGGCGCTGGCGGCCAGTAAATGAACGCTACGCCGATAATGAGTAAAGCTGGGCTGTTTTACGCTTCTTTGCTTGTCTGACCAGCTCCCGAGCTCAGCTGAGCCGGTCCGCTGGGGTAAACAGCCCAGCTAGTTAGCTAGCTCGTTGGGTTACTTTCTCCCAAAAGCTCGCTCGGAAAAAATATATATATTTTGTTTCTCAGACTTCACTATATTCACGATCCCCTGTAACGGATGCGAGCCCACTCTCGCCCTCTCAGTTAATTCACTCAAAGCGGTCCGGGCAACTTAAAGCAGAAGTGGGGTGACTCGACTCTTCCATTGTTTGGAGGTGGATCTCAAGAGTTGCTGCTAGTTAGCCTGTTGAGGCTAACGCATCAAAACACAACAGCTGGAAAGTTGTTTCGGCCGCCAACACCGCGCCGTGTTTCCTCTTTTGCAACACCGAGTGCCAGACTGACAGTTTTCACGCCATGCAAGCGATGCTGTTGACGTTTTTAAAGCTCTCGGTTGTGCAAAAAAAAAAAAAAAAAAAAAAAAAGCGACGAAGTTGCAGTGCAACTCTGCAAGGGACGGGCGAGGACCTGCACCCGGTCATTTACACAACAACAACAACAACAACGCTGCAATAAATTCTATCCAGCAAAGTAATGCATGCGTTATACTTACCATTTCCGTCACTGGCAGACACCGAAAGTGCTGGAGAGGACAGCTTGGGCCTCTTGGCTGAAGGCGGGCCGGACTCCAGGACATTATCGGCCATATTTTTGACGAATTAAAAAAAAAAAAAAAATAGGTGTAGATCCACGGAGGGCAAACTTTGCTTCCCTGGTTTGCGTCTCCTTCTCCCGTCAGGAAACGTTTCCCCCACCGCTCGGGGGGGACGGTAGGGGAGAGGACGGCAGTGTGGAACTCTTCCCTCACTTCTTCCCTCTCGGTTTATTCCCCCTCTGCAGTTATCAGTCCCCCTCCCCTGCCGGAGATTGTGTTTCTTCGCAGATTTGAACAGGGGGAGGTGGGAAGGTGGAGTCGGCGAAAAAGGCAAGCGAGCGGCCCTCTTGACAACCTCATGTAGCCTCTTCTGCGACGCACGAACCGTCCCAAGACCCGTCCTCCGAGCCGTCCGCCATAGCCGGCGGAGAAAGCCTTTTAACTTCAGCTCCGAGGGGCGAGGAGTCTCCGCGATGGCAATCCGGATCCCGAGGCACCTCCGAGAAGCCGCTCACTCGTGCAACAGTTCTGAGATCCTAAGTTGCATTGACCATTTCTCTCACCTGACCAGACATCTCACTGCTGTCTCCAATGCAAGAAAGAGTGGGATTAGAGAGAAAAAAAAAGGCAGTGAACCGGTGTGCAGCTTTAAAATGCACTTAAAGCATTGGCGGTGCTCTCAGGTGCAACACTGAGAACTTGCATTGGCTTAACTGAATAAATAGTGTCATAACAGTTCTGCAGGGAGAGATGAAAACACTTGCACTCACTCAGGTAAAAACTAGCGCAGGTGTTTGTTTCCGTGCAGGACTTCTCTTCTTTTGCATGCTGACTTTAAACTGTGCACTTAAGTGTTTGGACCATGCAAGGCACTGGGTCAGAAAGGAGGGGAGTCGTATTATTTATTGCACATTTGGTTGATGCAGTCCCTTTGCAGGAAAAAAAAAAGACGAAGAAAAGGCTCCTTGAAGAAGATCTGCAGGAAATGTGAGAGATTTCTCTGACGTTCCAGTTCGTGCAGGCAATCGCAGCGCTGATTGCCAATCAGTGAGCGGTCAGATTGATCCAATTAGTTTTATATTTGCAGAGGACGGTCTGTTGGGTTACTTATCTTGTGCTCCCGTAGAGGTTCCTCCTCCTCCTCCTTCTCCTCCTCCGCTCGGGGGTTTTTTAACACTTCAAATCTCAGATGATGACGATGAAAAGCATGAGAAGACACTCAAAAAATTTTTACCTGCTTTTACAGGATGTCTTGATCGCAAGCAGGAGGGGGGGAAAAAGAGGAGAGAGCTCAAAAAGAGCACAATGTGGTTTTGTAGGTAAAAAAAAAAAGAAAAAAGACGGCGATTTGCAGAGAAATTATGGCTATTTCCAAAAGCGGAAACAATAATGTTGACAGCCCCCCCTTTAAATGTTTCGGGTTGACAAAAATCCTCTCATTGACTCTTTGTGATGGTGAAAGCCCCCCTTCGCTTCAGACCCGTCTTTCTTTCCACCTCTCCCTTCTGCCCGGCAGCAATTTATTTATATAATTGTCTATGCGGGCTCTTTCCTTCCTCCGCGACGGACACATAATGATTTTTCATGTTGCTGTTTTCCCCCTTTTTCGCAGGTTTTCTCCTCGGTATGATACACCGCTCTCTTCCGCCTCTCCTCCCCGTCTCTCCGCTCCGCAAAACACCCCCTTCCTCGGATTTCTCGGAGTATTTCCTTCTCATGCATTCACACACGCATATATGTATTTAATATTTATATATGTCACCGAGTCGGAGTTTTTTTTTTTTTTTCTTCCTCTTCTTCCTCCCTCCACCGGCGGTTTATCTCCTCCTCCTCCTCCTCCCCGCGATGCTGGCTCTCGCTGGGTCGCACGGGCAGGATTTGACCGCTCTTTCTTCCCCCGGCGGGTCCCGGAGCGGCTACCGTCGGCTGCCGGAGTCGCTCCTTCTCTCGCTTATCTCCTCCTGTTTCTGACGGTCTGTCCGCACAAACAAAATGGCGGCTTGTTGTTTCTACTCCTCTGATACGGGGGGAGGGTTTGAGGTACAGCAACATTAGGCGTGAAGGGGAGGAGGAGGAGGAGGAGGAGGAGGAGGGAGGGAGGGAGGGAGGGAGGGAGGGAGGGAGGAAGAGGGGAGGTTTGTCTTCGTGAGTGTTCGGGAGTGTCCGGAAACCGGTTCCGTGCTTTTCCGTGCCGATTTCGATCTGCAGGGGACAGTGGAGCTCCACCGCTCAGAAATCAGAGCCGTGATGGAGATCGACTTTTCACCCTTGGCGTCCCACTTTTTTTGCTTACTAGTCATTTTTTTGCTCCTCTGTGTTTCAGTTATTAAATGATTCTTTATTTAATTCCCATCCTTCCCCAGTCAGTACACTCCAGGCCTGCTGTTTGGTTATTCCATGACAGATGTTTCCATAAAATCTGCAATTTCTACTCAACTTAAAACTGTATAAGACAGAATCCCGAAGACATGACCAAGCCACTGCAGACTTTCATGAGACATGTTACTCCAGCGGTCCGAAGACCACCAAGCGCAGGACTGTGACGGAAGAGCTGAATGAAACGGGTCAATCATGTTGCAAAGCTCAGAACAGGATCAGGAGGTGAAGCATTGTGGCTTTATGTCCCTGACAAGGTGAAGAGGTTGAGCGAGAGCGAGAAAACACTGTGGTGACCTGAAATGACCTCACCCACGGTCACCGTAATTCATCCATCCATCTTCTGTACTGTAGAACTGGAGTCCATCCCAGACAGTGCAGGGAGGGATCAGCCTCTTTCATCCCTGCATGCTTTTAGGTGATGGGACTGAAGCAGAGGGCCTGGAGGGCGCTCACACACCCAAACTTCACACATATATATATCAGAAAAGATCTTGTAATGATTGCCATACACTGGTGAGATGAAGATGGTTGGATGGATGGATGCTCCCCTTAAATGACCTCAGCCACATTTCTACACCCCTGCCAGTTCATCCATCCATCTACATGACTTCTATGCAACATGGGCGCTGAAACTAATCCCAGCTGGCTGTGGGTGGAGCGAGGGTACACCCTGGAAAGACTGCATGTACCTCACAGAGCAAACAGACACACAGAATCAAAAATTACACACACATATTTGTATTTGTTTGTCACTAATCAGTTGCAACCTTCCCTCAGCATAAGCTGGGATCATCTTGTAAATGTGCACAGAATTGCCGACTATAGTCTCCATTTATTTCGTTGGACTTAAATGATACTGTCCAATGCAAAAAGTCATGAAACACACTTCAGAAAAATGTGGCACCCAACCAAAATTCCTGACACCACAGATGGGAGCTGGAAAAAAGAATGGGTATCTTCTGCACCGATGTTGCAGTTCCATTCAAATGTTTACATGACTTCCATGATATTCTCATCATACATAATATACATTAAAAACTGACTCTGCTTAAATCTCTGGATAGGTTTCCAGTCCGTCCCATCTTTTGGAAACCTGCAGTGCTCTTGGAAACATGTGCACAGGGAGAACATGCAAACTCCCTACAGACAGGCCTCAAACCTTGAACAGAAACCAAGTTTTGAAGCATTTAGCTGAAAACAAACATGCCAGGGAGATTAAATAAAGACAACTACCACAGTTCAACAAGCAGGAGAACGAAGTCAGATAGGGTTGACTAAAGCTGCATGTGTAAACCTGGACGTCAATGAAAATGACCCTTAAAACACAGATGCTCATAAAAACACAATGATCCAGTGTTTTTGTCAGAGGACAAGTGCCAATAACTGAAAGATGATTGTGCAATCCAGTCAAAGAGACACATCTCTGCATATGTAAGCACATAACCTTAGAAATACTTGAAACTGTATTTTAAAGGCAACTTCCACCATGCAGTCACCAAAAGCATAATCAATGTACATACCATGAACTCAGTAACAAACTCCATTTATTGGTTGTGAAAGAACATTTTAATAAATTTAGACATCAAATACTTTTAAATGGATCGCGAGGCACTGTGCAGCTGGAGAAACAAAAGTCCAGCACACAAAATCCACCACTTTTGCTCATATTTGAACAAAAATTTCTTGTAGCCATTACCGTCATTCCAGCAGTATCAGGAGCAGCTGTTTGGGAACGGTCCGTCCTCATTCAATAACGCTACAAATACAGCAGTACAATATGTTCAGCCATTGGTGTTTAAATTTTTGTGTGTAGAAGACCTTTTTCTGAGTGCCATAAAGCCCCTCGCCCCCCCCAAAAAAAGAAGAACTTGAAGTTTAAAAAATGTGAATCTGTGTTAAGAAGTGAACTTATCATTTGGTATAAAATCAGTTAGATATTTCACTCACTGATAACTGACGATCTGAGATATGCTGCGCATGATTAGGACCGGCTTATCTTGATGATTTGTCTCTCCGTGTTTGAGGAGGCCGTTGCCGACTGCAGCTTGGACAGGGGGTGAGCTCTACAGCTGTAACATCATTAATTCACGCACAGTTAAACCTTCCCAGACTCTGCAAGAGGTTTCCATAACTACAAGTGAAAGATCACAGGACAGTTGGTTTTCTAATTAAATATTTTGTTTTGATCAAGTTTTAGCTGTGACCATGTGAGCGTGTGCTGAGAACTTCTAACTTTACTGTCGAACAATATGGACCTTTTTTTTTTTTCTGTTGTCTTTCAACGTTGACTGTAAAAACATCTGCAACGCTCACAATATTTCACCATCCCATTACCTTAATTGTTCAGGCCTTAATGAGACTGAAAGTCTCACGGTGCGCTCCCGTTCTTCATGTGCCCGGGCCCCGAGCTTGATAACATCGTCACCAGGAAGACGACCATAAAGCACGGCACACTCGTGTACGTCGCGGCTCACTGGGCCGCTCCATCGCTCCTTGTTTTATCTCTGGGCGCAGGCCCGCTCCACATCAGCAAGGGTCTTCGGGGCATCGGAGGAGAGGACGAGCGGTCCCCCCTCATCCCGGATCACCACGTCGTCCTCAATTCTGACGCCCAGGCCGCGGAAACGCTCCGGCGCCTGTTCGTTATCTTCACAGATGTATAACCCTGCGACAGACGCAGATGGGAGATTGATGAAAGCAGGAGCTGCATGAGCCATAAAAGTGATTGCAAAGGATCGTTCAAGGGTGTGTTCACTCGTTTTATTCGGTCCGGCTGAAATGAAATGCATTAATTCCCTTTGCACTCTGCAAGTAGTGTTGGTCTAAAGATCAAGTTTCAGTATGCTTGTAAACAAACTGATGGGGACTAAAAATCCTCCTGCAATGATCCAACACGTGCGGGCCTTTGCTCATACCTGGTTCTATGGTGATGGCCATGCCTTGCTGGAGAGGCTGTGAGCGGGACAGCTCGGGCGTGTCGTGGACGTCCATACCCAGGTAATGGCCAACGTGGTGGGGGCAGTACCGCCTCGCAGCCTTGGAAAAACAAAAAGCAAAGTCTCAGTTTTAGCCGTTCTTTGTAAGTTTGCCGGTCGTTTTGAAGCAGAGGCCTGTTTATTGCTGATCACTGACTGCATGACACAGTCAGTGATGTCTTGAATTGAATTAAGCTTAGTGTGAGCCTCACCGAAACAGTTTCTACAAACCAAAACTGAACAGCTGACAAAAAAATGAGGTGAGAAAAACTTCAACATGCAACTCTGATGAATCGCCCACATCAGATCTGCTGTGCTCAGACAAATGCAGCGAATAAAAAAAGGAAACATAACTCTATGCTTTACGTTAGGGCAGCACAATAACATCTGAAATGTATTGTTTCTAACAACGTGCATAACATACATGTAACTACTGCTACTCACACTGTGCAGTCATACTCTGTAATTTCAAAATGGCCGAGAGGTTAATTCACAAAAACTGAGCGGTTAAATTATTTTTCATACAGCCAGGGCTACAAAATGGAAACAACAAAAACAGATCAGGGCAGAGCGAGTGTAACTGAGGGGCAAGAGAAAGAACACTGTTATCTGGAAAAACAAATCTCAAAACACCACAAAGATATCAACATCGTCAACTTAAATGTTTGCATGTAAATATGATTCAAATGTTTGGATCGCCCTATGATTATATGGTTTATGAAAGTGTTTTTTTTGGTTTTTTTTATTAGTTCCGTTTTATAGGAATCACCACAGGAAGTCATTATAACTGGCACCAGAGCTGAACTTCCTGCCACAACTGGAATATGAACCTTGACCTGATGTCCGTCTCAGAAAATTTACAAGTGCAAAGAATGATCCGTTCTTTGGGAACCATGAAGCATGGTGGTATATCAGTAACCAACACAAAAGTGAAGCGAATTAATGAATTAGTGTTTTTACTGCACCAGTACCTTAAAAGGCATTTGAGCTGGTAATTAATGGATAATTTTGTGACTGATATGGAATACTAAATGAATTGGATAATAAAGTGTATTTTAATAAATTAAATTAATGATCTCTTCTTCAACCAAGCCTTCTGTATAAATTTCAATAAAGGAAATCGTTGAATCGAGGTCTAAGACATGTTGGACATTGATTTCTTGTTTCTATCAGATGGAGCTGAACTGAGTATTCATCACTAAAACTGAGCGGCTGTTTGATTTCAGTCATGCTCAACTTATAACTTGTAACCTGTCATTGCTGATGGTTTGGCACAAATACTCAATACCACATGACATGTAGAAAATTCATAACCATTCAGAAACCTTCTGTGTTAACATCGTACAGTCACAGACAGGACTCGCCGGTGTCTTACACATTTGTAACTTGATCTTCTGAGTTCTGCAGAACACAGTAATTAAACTGACAGATACTGAAATTTGAAGTTGTCTTGGAATAAGGGGCAGAAGCACTCTCTCGTTTCACATGATTTGACAATTCCACAGCTATAAAACTGATTTAAACCCACTATGTGGTGCACAGCACAGAAATAACCTGTCCTTTTTTTTTTGTTCCTACCTTTAGCACGTCGGCATCGCTGGTACCGGCCTTGAGGATGCCGAGCCGCTTGAGTTGGCGTCCCAGAAGAGCCAGCATGGTGCTGTAGATGTGGTCCAGACTGACGCCCGGGGAGCACAGAGACAAACAGGAGTGCTGGACCTCCAGGACCGCCTCGTACAGCTCAGCCTGGGCGGGGCTGAATCTGACGGGGTCGGGGAAAGCAAAGTGTTAAAATGTGATGGAATAGAGTGGGACTGAACTGAGGACAGAAAAATGAATGCAAAACGAAGAAATGCTTTATTCCTACTGTATTCTCCGTTCATTAAGTAACAAATTTAAAAACGTGCACACATGGCCATAAGCAACATGAGATCTCCAGCCACAGTATATGCAGCCAGTGAAGCAATGCAAAAAAAAAGTATATTTCCAAGAATATATTTATCAAACTTACTTTCCATTCACTGGCCAGGTCCGAGTGATATCACTGACGTAGCCAAAGTATTCACAGCCGCCATCGAGCAGGACCATTTCGCCGTCCTGAGAGGAGAAGAAAAATGAAGGGGTGTCCGCCAGTCGTCATGATTAGCGCTCTCTGATGTGGCGGCCGCATCGTGCTCAGTTGTTACCTTGATAATCTGATTGTTATTTATGTAGTGCAGCGTGTTCGCTCGATTCCCTCCAGCAACAACGGGAGGATAGGCCAGGAAGTTGGCACCGTGGATCCGGTTCTCAAAGTCAAACTGGAAAGTCAACATGACAGAACAAAACTTTTAGTTTGCAATATCAACGTATTATAATATAATATTATAATAATAATGGATTTATCAAAATATCTCAAACTTCACTACTTCTATGAATTAAAGCAGAATAAAATCCAAAGGAAAACAAGAAGGATTTCAAGCATGGTGAGGATTACATACATTTTTAAAAATAAGGCACGTTATCTATTGTTTTCAGCACTTCAATCAGTTTTAAGGTGTCAGCCTTGTTCACCTAAAAACACAATGAAAGTACAGACTTGCATGACTTTTGATTGCAATATTCTACCATACTGATATTTGATCACTTTTGTTCTACTTAATTGTGGTTTAAATGAATCAATTTAAACAATATAACAAGATATAGATCGATGAAGAAGCACAAATTTCACCTTTGCAAAAAGCACTGCTTCATCCACATCCCCTCGAGACAACGCCATCGTCCTCCTGAAAGCCTGAGGATTTCAGGAAGAGCTGTTCTGAGTTTTTTTACTTTTGGCAAAGTGAAGATATAAACAATCTGATATAGAATAAAATGACGGACCTGTGCCGTGATGCGACCCGCCTCCTGCATGAGCGCCACCTCCGCCGGGCTTTTCAGCGCCCTGAGAGAGTGAATGAGGGGCCTGACGGAGCGCGGCGTGGGTCCAGACTCCAGCACGGGACACAGGTGGGTCTGGTGGAGGCGAGGGTGGGCCGGCTGAGAGCTTTCATACCACAACACGTTGCCTGAGAGACCAGAAGAGAGGAGATGCTGACAGAGAAGTTTAGGTTTAATCCACAATCGTTTGTTCATCAAGGTCTACTATTACACCATACCAACTATGATAATATCTATATTGTTAGAAATTAATATAGAAAAATCTGAAAAAGCAGGAGGGTATCTTTCACTGCTGCCTACTTGTTTTCGAACATTTCTATTTCTTTAATTATAAAGTTTGAAGCAAAGTAATTCATTCATCTACTCTTTCTTTAAAGATTGTTTATATCCAAATATTCCTAAAGCATTCAAAGCCAAAAGGCCACTCAGCCTCCGGAGCATTTGCATCAGCTGTTAAATTATTTTTGTTCACCCCCAGTGTGAAATTAAAGATGCACCGTCCACTGTTATTATCTTAACCCCCACTGAGTGTAGACACTTCTGCGGCGCCTCCATTCTGATCTTAACCCTTGCGTTACCTTTGAGGGTCTTGAGCACGAGGCTCAGCTCCTCCGTGCTGTGAACTCTCTCGATGCCGGTCAGAGCCACCGCTCCGTCCTTCCCCGAGCGCGGCCCGTCCCACAGCTCCCTCCCCGGATCTCTGCGCGGGACGAACAGGATGGCCTGGTCTGGCCGACCCTTCCCGTAAAGCACCAAGGCACTGTCCGGCTCCAGGAAGCCGGTGAGGTAGAGGAAGTCCTGTGAAACATTTGATTTGCAGGTTTAAGGGAGATTTCTCGATTCTTCTTCTTCTTTTTTTTTTTTTTTTTTTTTTTTTATTCAGACAATCACCTGATTCTGATGGAAGCTATAAGGGATGTCGTTGGACATGTAGCGAATTGGATGGGATAGGACGACGACCACATGGGTGCTGGAGGAGGCCGAGGGTCCCAGCCTGTCCGCCTGAGCCTCGATCAGTGAGGCTAACCGCTGCCTGCGGAGCTCAAACTCAGTCTGGCTCAGCCCTGGAGTCACCTCCCCTGTGGTTCAAAGACAGGGAGCGTGAATCCTTCCTCCATAAAAAAAAAAAACATATGAAATATAGGAGAATTGACCCTGCTTCCAACAGAAACATCTGCTCTCTGAAAACAAAACCCACCATGTTTGATGAGGTGTGGATGGGTGAAAGGGCTGGGCTGGCCGAGGTACCGAGCAGGCACCGTCTTTGGTTTTAAACCTCCCGGTTTCACAGAAATGCTTCTGCATGGACACCAGGAACATCCTGCGGATGAAAAAACACTCGTTTTATTAAATGTCTGGGCATGTAGATCCTATGTGAAACATTGCATAGGAAAAAAACGACTGGAAAAAATGCAACAAGGAACCTGTTGGAGATCATTAAAATACATTATGATAAAGCTTTTTTATTTTCTAGTTTCTAGAGTGTCAACAGTTCTTGAAATGTAACATAATACAATAAAACCTGTTTAAACATGCATTTGTAGTTGGCTTTCAGCACCGAGGGTCTCTTTCTGTGTGCGGGTTTTCTACAGGTAGTCTTTTCTCTTTGAGGTTAATAGGCGACTCTTAATTACGTAGTTGTTTGTGTGAGTGTGACTGTCTCTCTGTGTTTTCCCTGTGACGGATCGATGCGGCTGCTATTGGCTGCTGCACCTCACAACAGTGATCTGGGTAACGTGGTCTAGAAAATGGATGAATTCGTGAATAGTCCATTCCACAAACTCAAACGCAAAACGTCGTCTTCACCCCCATCTACAACATCTCGCTGTCCTGCTCACTGGTCCCCGCCTGTTTCAAGTCCTCCACAATCATCCCTCTCCCAAAACAGTCCAACGTCACCTGGCTGAACGACTGCAGACTCGTGGCTCTCACCTCCATCCCTGCCAAATGCCTGGAGAGACCGGTCATTAAACACATCAAAGCCTCTTTGCCGCCATCACTGGACCTACACCATTTTTGCATACAAAGAGAACCGGTCAACGGAGGACGCCATTGCTACGGTGCTGCACGCGCTTCTGGAGCACCTCGAGCATAAAAACACCTATGCACGGCTCCTCTTTGTGGACAACAGTTCGGCTTTTAACACCATCCGGCCGTACAAACTTCGGTCCAAAACCCTCCAACTGGGACTCAATACCACCCTGTGCAATTGGATTGTGGACTTTCTAACAAACCGCACACAGAGAGTTAGAATGGGCAAAAACAGCTCCTCCACCCTTGTCATCAACACCGAGACCCCTCAAGGGTGTGTTCTGAGCCCTCTGCTCTACACCCTGTACACCCATGACTGCTCTGCCTCCTCAGTGACCAATCTCACCGTCAAGTTTGCCGATGACACCACAGTGCTCGGACTTATCTCCAACAACGATGAGAATAACTACAGGAGAGAGGTGCAACATCTGGAGTCATGGTGTCGCAACAATAACCTGGCTCTAAACACCAAGAAGACCAAGGAAATTGTGGTGGATTTCCGCAAGAAAAAAATGCATCAACCATCAACCGCTCTTTATAGGCAACGATGTGGTGAGAGGGTGAGAAGTTTCAAATTCCTGGGAGTAACACTGACTGAGGACCTGTGCTGGAGGGACCATGTTGCCACTGCGGTGGGCAAGGCACAACAACGCCTCTATTACCTGAGGAAGCTGAGGAGCACTCGTATCCCCAGACCTTTGATGGTGAACTTCTACAACTGTGCCATCAATAGTGTGCTGACATATGGGCTCTTAGTGTTGTTCTCCAGCTGCACTAAGGCTGACCAGCAGGCTCTCCAGCGGGTGGTGAATGCTGCGGAGAAAATCATCGGAACGACTCTCCCTGAGATCAGCACCAGCTACTCCCCCCGCTGCTTGAGGAGAGTGCGCAACATCATACGGGACCAGCGCCATCCCGCTCACCACCTTTTCCACCTGCTGCCCTCAGGGAAAAGGTTCAGGTCCATACAGGCCAGAACCACAAGACTGGCCAGCAGTCTGTATCCACAGGCTGTGAGGCTACTCAACTCTGCCCCCCTCCCCTCTCTGCCCCCCCACCCCCACCCCCCCACCTCTTACAGACAATAACCATATCCACCAGCTATAAATCTGAAACGGTTTGCATAGCTGCAGAACGTCACTACTCACCACCCCCTCTCCCGTGACCTTTCTTCCCCATCGGTTATGTCTTTGTTTGCACTGGGTTATATATAGTTTTTATTTTTATTATTGTGGGGTTTTTGCACTGGGCTATTTATGATATTTATTTATGGGAGGTTTTGCACTTTATACCAATTCTGTTGTATGGATGCTCCAAACGTAATTTTGTTGTTTAATGACAATAACAATAAATATTCTGATTCTGACTTCTCAACCATTTGCTGTGTTAGATGGTTCCTGTACAGGACACAGAGGATGTGATTTCCACTACATCTGGTCACAGAATCATTTACATTTGCAGTACTTCACTTTAAATGAGCTTCGGCTCAGAGAACAACGTTGAGTTTTTGAACAATATTTACCTGTAGCTTCAACTGAGCAGCATTAAGTTTGAAGTTGAAGATTTGTTTACTGTGCACAGGTGTGATCTTCAATGGCTGAGAGGCATTTTTATGGAATTGCTTCATGGCTTTTAGACAATTTATGGTGGTAAAACTTTACTCAATTTTCCTTTTGAATGACACGGTTTGGATCAGCTGTTCTCTTGATTTCACTTTGAGATCAATACATGCTTTCCATGGTTAGTAAAAAATCTTGAATATGTTGATAAAACACTACGTAATAACTGGAACACTTCAATTGTCTAGTTTTACACCTTCATCTTCATCTACCTGCAACTCTGTACAAGAGCTTATTAAATGCACTGAAGAATCATTGAAGGAAACCATGTTATGAAGGTCACATGTCCATCTTACATCAATGGGAGATTAAGTCACATGTATTCTTTTTGCAAAGACAGTTCATTAACTGAGCCAACAAATGCAACATGAGGAAATAAACACACTATCTTAACAACCATTTATATTTACTGGTGAATGTTTTCCAAATAAAAGCTAAATGTTCTGCCCTTGATATCTGGCATTGTACATATGTCAGGTGGTAGATTAAATATGTAATGTTTTCCTCAATTTGATCCAGCTTTTCCGGATTCTATCCAGTACTCTGTAAGGACTGTGAAGGATCTGAGGGGGTCTCACCTCCAGTCCAGGTCTCAGCTCCAGTCCTGGTCCTGGGCAGCAGCAGCCTGACAGCAGATCGCAACATTGTTGCTTCTTTGTTGGTCTGCGGTCACTTCACAGCATGTCGTCCCTCTGTACTCACACACGCCACAGGCACGGTTACAAACACACGGTACAGTTTGTTCATAAACTTCACTGTAAATAGCAGTCCTCTCGTGAGGCAGGTCTCTCTCCTCTGCTTACCCTCGTTAGATCACTGCTTCCATGTTTAAGACACGCGGAATGGAGCAACTGAATCCCCGAGTTTTGTTTCACAGGCAAAGCGAAGGCACCCCGCCTCAAATCATACACTTTTATATGTATGTATGTTACATACATAACCTAATCCTAATCCTATAAAAACAGTATGGATGTATGTATGTATTTTTTGATTATTTATTCATTCATTTATTTATTTCGTAGCTTTGATCTACAGATCATATTAATATGATGGCGTATCAGAGGAAATTATTCAATAAATAACAACAACAAACGAATAATTTTATAAAATAAAGCTAGATGAAATTGCCTAGTAACTCTATAAAATTGTAAACAGGTTGTTACCTCTTGAAATGTGAAAAATGTGGAAAATGTGAAGACGAAATAGTTTGTACCTGACAGACCGAGCCGAGGGCATATTTCTCTTCTCTCGTTAGGGCTGTCCTGAAAGCTGCCTGAATGAAAAGGCCAGAGCGACGCGAGTCTCAGTGAAACAGTGTAGAGGAGAATAAACTCCGCTGCTACCGCACTTCCGTGGCTTCTTTTCACGTTTGCCTACACGGTAAATTCTAAATCAGGTGTGTTTTAATGAATATGCACAGCACGTGTACAGATTTAATGTTTTTTTGCTCTGTAATTAATCACGGCCCGTGTTGCAGTTAGCTTGAAGGGTTATCATGCGTCAAACTGTCATCGCGTCACGGGGCGATTAACACGTTTCCAGAAACTTCTGCGTTTCGGTCTCTTGAATTATCAGCCGATGCGTTCCGTGCATGGGTAGTTCGTTTGCAGAGCTTGAATTTAATGCTGTGCTTTATTTGTGAGGGCATTGGAGTGAACCATCCTCGTTTATATCCCTCCAGGTTCGCACGGGTTAGCTTCGGGGTTAGCCGCGGATCGCGTAAACAAAAGCCTCGCCTGGCCTCGGTGTTCTGCTATAATCTGTGTGTTTGTGTCTGCAGCGCTCCGTGTGCTGGACGTGACACAGCAGCATGGATCCACGGAAATTGGCAGAGCTCAAGGGCTTCGTGCAGATGTGCGAGTCCAATCCCAGCGTGCTGCACCTCCCGGAGATGGGCTTCTTCCGGACCTGGCTGCTGGGGTCAGTGCACCTGAGGAGACTGGAGCTGAAAGCCCTTTGAACCCAATCAGATGTCCGGGGGGGTGTAACAGAGACTTCTTACAGTTTCATTTTGTCACAAGGACATGTCAGTGACATGCCAAGCACGTGCCTTGTCCCGCCCTCCTTTTGGGGGGAAAAAAAAATGTGTGTCATGTTGTTAGTACTTGGATCCATTTGCAAGGGCACTCTGCAGTGACTCAGCTTATCTTTGTGGGGAAGCTACAAGGAAGTAACTGGTTTAGAGATGAATGGGTCTGATTGTACTTCCCTCTGAGTGGAAAGGACAGTCAGGAAGCATGTGTTTAGGACCATGAACATCAGGAGATTTGCACATATTCTTACCTCCAAAAGAACCACAAACATTTCAATACAAGTTGATGAAGCCAGGACATACCACATGGGACCATCAAAATTCGTCAGACACACTTATTCCAACCACGGTGCTAGCAATATTTACACCGAGGCAGTCAATTGATTAGTTTATATGTTTAATGTTTTTGTGTTATCAGTCTGTGACACATCAGCATTTGACTAAGTCACATTAGCAGCCCATAAATTGTGTGTGTTGTAGGATTTGTGTGAAAACGTTGTTGGAAGGATGCTTAGGAAGAACAAAAAAGCTAATCTTGTTCTGTGGATGAAACAAGCGTGCTCAGTGGAGATCTAAACTGACAAGGAAAAGTGTGTTTGGCTTATCAGGAAACCGTCGAGCATGAGTCAAGGGAAACCCAGGCTGCAGGCTATTGCTTAAATGCGAACACATTTTTATGAATGCATTACCCCTCCAACAGTAAAGCCTGTATAAAGTCAAGATAATTGTGTGGCTTACTTGCTGTCTGTCCTTCTGTATTGCAGCATGGGAGCTACAATCCCTCCCCCACCTAAAGCAGAGGGTTCATGCCAGGTGATAATTTAGTATTTATATGCCAATTTGATCATTGCAGACTTTTTTCTTTTACTTTTTAATTTGTCCTGTTTCATTCCTGCACAAAACCAAACTGAGGAAATCACGATGTCGCTAAAACAATGAATTGACTGTGACTGGCAGGGTGGCTGCCCCTGTGGTCCTCCCCCATCAGCCGCTTCACCTCCTGAACCTTCTGCGCCGTCAGAGAGCGAGGAGAGTGAAATAGGTACCGTGTGTCCTTTTAACTTTCCTGCTCTCAAGTTGAGTATATATTGGTACTTAGATGAACACATTTTGAATTTATAAATATTTGTCACAATCATAATCTGTCAAGTTGATCAGACTCTATTAAATATATTTTTATATGGCTGGAAATTGTTTGTTGGAACACATTGGGGAATATTTGTTTTCAGAAATTGACACCGAAGGAGTGATTGAGCCTGACAAGATTGATCCAGATGATTTCTGTGACCTTGACAATGTTGAGGTAACATTTACAACAGTGTATTATTTCTATACCATCTGATATTGGCTTCAACATTAGATATCAGCCATAGGACGAACGTTATACTGAACAGATCAGAAAGATCAACTTTAGATGTGCATCCCTGAAAAAGTACAGAGTTACTTCTCATTCATCTGCTTCTCCAGACTGGCTGCGTTTTAACATGTGTGTCTGTGCTTCAGGTCACAGAGGAGATGATGGACCAGGCCGACTCCAAGAAGATCGAGGCCATCAGTGCTCTGGGAGAAGGTGTGTCAGAAGACTCTGAGCAGTGCGTGCAGACGCATGCAGCTGTCCTGAATCGGATTTCATGAGCGCACACGTCTCTCATCCACTCCACAGGCGAACTGCAGAAAGCCCTGGATCTGTTCACTGAAGCCATCAAGCTGAATCCTTGCGTAGCCATCTTGTACGCAAAGAGGGCGAGGTGAGAGCGGCGGCTCGCGGACGCTCGGCTGCAGTCTTACCTAATCGACCTAATTGAGCGGCGTGGAGCGTGACCATTCTTTCTCTCCTCATCAGCGTCTACATTCGGATGCAGAGGCCCAACGCAGCCATCAGAGACTGTGACAAAGCCATCCGCATCAACCCAGACTCTGCACAGCCCTACAAGTGGAGGGGGAAAGCTCACAAGTAGGAGCCACGCATTAAGGATTTAAATGAATAATTGTTTCTTTCCTCACTGACCCATCTGGTTGTTTGGTGATCTCACGTTAGTGTGCATCTCCTGCTGCAGATTGCTGGGTCACTGGGAGGAGGCAGCCAAGGATCTGGCCACAGCCTGCAAACTGGACTACGACGAGGACGCCAGCGCGATGCTGAAGGAGGTGCAGCCAAAGGTACGATCCCCGAAAGAAGAGGGGGAGGTTCTTAATGTTAAATCAGAGCGGCATGTGCAGGAAATGGAAGATGGCGGTACGTCGCGCTCATCGTCCTCCCCATTTCGTTTCAGGCCAACAAGATCATGGAGCATAGACGCAAATACGAGCGCAAGAGGGAAGAGAAGGAGCTCCGAGAGAAGCAGGAGAGGCTAAAGAAAGCCAGAGAGGAGCACGCACGTGCTCAGAGGGTGAGTTCACGTTTGGATTTCTAATTGTCAGAATCTCAAACAGAGTTATTATTGATGCGCTCTGTTTCCGTCTGACAGGAAGAGGAGGCGCGGCAGTTCGGAGGAGGATACTTTCCAGGTAGGAGAGCAGAAGCAGGCCGCCGCACTGCATGATGGGATCAGATGTCAAGTTACTGTATTGATCTCTTGCTTGGTGTTGCTTTGAAACTGAATGTGAAAACACTTGAGAAATAAACTTCAGTTCCTTGTTGAAGTAATGTCGTTTTAGGAACAGGCAGGACTGCTGCTGCACTGAATGCATTTGTCCTCATTTCATCATTTGATGTAATTTTTGTTCAATATTGTTCACTGCTGTGTGAATTATGCTGAAGACCGGATAGAGATGAGTGACGTGATCTGTTTAGTGTAGAAACACCGGCCAGAAGAACAGGCAGGATTAAGAATGAGCACTGTAGTGATCACCTGTCTCTGCTGTCCTGCAGGCGCGGCCGGATTCCCAGGTGGAAATCCTCCAGGCATGCCCGGGCTGGGAGAACTCCTGAAAGATCCCGAGCTGCTCAACGCCATGAAGGTGACTCAACTGCTTGCTCCAACTCCTCTGACCTACAGACTCGCATCTTTGAAGGGGTTGTTCCCGATTTAGAATGAAATTATTCTAAAAGCCCCAGACAGTTGATCTTAAAAGAAGGGACGCAGTTTTTGGCAGTGCAGCACAGACGGATTTAGTTGTGTTATCCTGATGTTGGATCGCAGGGATTTAAAAAAAAAAAAAAAAAACTGTTTATTTTTCTGGACTGTTGTGAATGAGCACAATGCCACAGTGGCTTCAAACATAAGGCCGGAGGGCCAAACCCGGCCTGCGAGAGGCTCTAATTCGGCACACCAAAGTGAAGGAGAGAAATAACCCTTCTTCTGAGGGTTTAATTTCATTTTGATACTTGAGGAATTGTGAAAATGTGCTTCTTCCTGTTTTTCCTGTAACTCTCCCGTTCCAAGTAACTGCTAACTTGATTCAACCTGTCAGGAACTCGGTCATCACGAGTCTAACTGTGAACAAGATGTTGTCGGTTTTATTGTGTGTGTTGAGGAAGTGAGAGCTCGGTGTTTATTTGCGATGGCAGAACGAATCTGAGCCGTACGCCCACGCGTGCAGAGAAGGAAAGTTGTCAGAGAGTCTATTTTTAAAGCGTTTGGTGCTGGGAAACGCACACAGGAAGTGAAGGTGACTTCTGTCTTCCCCCTCCCCCGCCGCAGGACCCAGAGGTGATGGCCGCCTTCCAGGACGTGGCGCAGAACCCGTCCAACATCTCCAAGTACCAGAACAACCCCAAAATCATGGCGCTCGTCACCAAGCTGAGCACCAAGTTCGGAGCGCCCCCGCAGCCGTAGGGCGGCGGCGAGGGCCCCGGACAGAAACGCCGTGGAGGGCGTGGCTTTTCAACAAATTCCTCACTGTGTCGTACTTCAAACCGCGGGTGGTGACGGGGGAACGGGTGTGTTGTAGAAAGCTGGGCTACTTTTTTTAACGATCTTAATCGGCCTGTTAGCACTTAGCAGTATTTCAAAGAGCCGACGGTTCGGGAGTGGGACGCAGACGAAGCTCTGCCCACAGGTCCACACTTCTGAACCCGCTTTAAGATGCTACATTTCTACAAACACTCCAGGCGCGTTAACGGTTTAGCTACTGTTATTTTTTCTCTCTCTCTCTCGTTTCTTTTCTGTGATTAGATCCCTCACACACAATTTTCAGCACTTTTGAATTGTTGTTACAGACGTTCTGACAATGTGTGACCCTGATGGAGTAATGATTCTCAATAATAAAAACCTTTGTTGCTGCAGAACTGATCCTGTTGATTTTCTTTGCTTTTAATGTTTATGCTGACACTCTGAAGGACTGAACTTGTTCTACGAATCAGAAAAATACAATTTAGAAGAATTTATCCTCACATTCAGAGTTTTATGTCACAGTGCAGGACTCTGCAGTGAAATTCAGGCTTAAATTCCTATTTCTCAATCTGAAAATCTTCTATATAAAGTCATTTGTAAATCAAAACTTGAGTAGTTTAACTAATGATCCTGATTGAAATTTTATAAATGCCAGAATTCTATGTTGTATGAATATAATTGACTTAATTTCGTAATACAGCTACTCGTGAATAAAAACAGTTTGTTGGATTTCTCTCTTGCACCATTCCATCTCATTGGGTAGTGACTTGTTTAACTTCCTGTACATAGTGCCAAAGTTGTAAGGAAAGCATTTGTGGCATGATTGTGTCCATACAAAGTTTGCTAAATAGATTTTGAACAAAGGCACATTAATCACATTTGAGCCATTCATACCTTTAGTGTTGTGAAAGTACGTCTTTCTCCAAGGAATGCTTTCTCAGTTTTTGCTCTGTGGCATGATGCACTGTCATCTTGGAAAATGATTTCATCATCCCCAAACATTTTTTTAATTGAAGGGATACGAAAGCTGTCCAAAATGTCAATGTAAACTTGTGCATTTATTGAAGATTTAACCACAGCCATCTCCCCAGCGCCTTTGCCTGACATGCAGCCCCATATCATCACGGACTGTGGGAATTTTGATGTTTTCTTTAGGTAGTCCTTTGTAAATCTCACTGGAACGGCACCAAACAGAAGTTCCAGCATCGTCACCTTGTCCAATGCAGATTCGTGACTCATCACTGAAGATAACCTTCATCCAGTCATCCACAGTCCATGACTAACTCTCCTTAGCCCATTGCAGTCTTGTTCTTTTCTGTTGAACCGTCAACGATGGTTTCCTTTTAGCTTTCCTGTATGAAAATCTCATTTCCTTTAAGTGATTTTTCACAGTTCTGTCACATACATTGTCTCCAGCTTCCTCCCATTTCCTCTTCATTTGTCTTGTTGTGCATTTTCTGTTTTCGAGACGTATGGCCTTTAGTTGTTTGTCTTGACGCTCGACTTTGGTCTAGATCTTTGATACAGCTGACTGGGAACAGCCCACATCTTTGGCGACCATACATGTAGAGTTACCTTCTTCAAGAAGTTTGATAATCCTGTTTTTGGTCTCAAGAGACATCTCTCTTGTCGGAGCCATGATTCCTGCCAATCCACTTGAATTGGGTGATTCCATATTTATTTCCCTGCACTTGCTCTATTAAAGTAACATTTACTGACCAGCACAATGTTTTTTCTTCATTTCTTTTAGGGTTTCTGAATGCCAAGATGTTGCACTTTGGAATGACCTTACGATTGTTTCATGCTTTTTTTATATGAGTTTGTTCTACAGAATAAAATATCAGAGTGAGTGCTCGTCCAAGACTGGTGATTCCATACTTTTTGTTTGGGGTTGTATGTAATAATGAACTTTTTCACAATAACACTATTTCAGATTGAATTCTGTCATGCCTCAATGATCAGAAATTCCAAACCAAGGAATTAGCTTAAATAAACAGCATTTCAACAGTTTCTAAGCTTCGCCTGTTATTAAAGATTAAATAGCTGTTTGGTTCCCTCCCGGTGGGGTTTTTTTTGAATCAGGGTTGATGGCAGATTCGGTCACCAGGCTACTTAATCCACCCTGAACATCTGCCTTTCAGGCAGAGGATTACTGCTCACTAACACATGCTCGGGCTCGGCTCCCGCTGATCCGACCCGGCGAATGTCTGCTGCTCTGCATCGCTGTTTGATCACAAAACTGCGGTTTTAAAAAAAATCGGTGAGATGTGAAGCCGTATCCTCGCTCAGAGCCGGAGGGAGCAGATCTGACTGTCAGCACGAGGGGAAACGAGCCGTTTGTGACAACATTTCAGTTTATTTATGTACTGACATATGAACAAAACAAAGACGTGGGCGTAAAACAACCAGTACTGTAAGAGCTGGGGAGTAGAGAAGCCAAGAATCTGTGGACAGTGATGGACCTAATGGCCGTATCTGGGAAAAAACAAAAAGACAGTGGGCTGTCAGGAAGAAATATTCACTTCATATCAAACGAATCAAGGTGTAATAAACTCAAACAATATTCTACATACAGTTTCATAAGATCAAACACTACTATCTTTCAATCGGGGAAAATCCTGATCAGGACATTACAAAAATGTATACAACAACGTAGTTTTCCATCCATTGAACAAATTAGCTAAGCAAGAAATCAGAATTTTCCCTTTCCAGACATAATAAATTAATCGAACTGTTGTCTGTCACAAATATGCAAATATTGAAATGAACTCACTTCTGAAACTCCCACTCCCTGTTGTCCAGGGGACACACCTGTCTGGTTTTGAGCCAGCGAGAGATACAGTGGAAATGGAAAGCATGCTGTGGAAGAGAGCAGACACCTGACTGATGAGGATTATCACCCAACATGCACAGGGCGGCAAAACAGTCATGTAAAAATAAATAAATAATTACATATAAAAATAGAATCCTGGAACATGTCACACTCACATTGCACACACCCCAGGCCACAGTGCATTCTTCAGAGGTGGCAGAAGCTTGATTGGCCTGGCACTCTATGCCTGACGGAGGAACAAAAACATGTTAAAACATCACTCGACAAATTATTAAAACACGCCAATATTTAGCTCCATAACATGTCTGAGTGAACTCACAGAGATCCATGATGTGGTTCCTACAGATGGCACAGTTATCCACGACAATGTCCCAGGCCCAGAGTGCAACAGCATTCCACTGGAGAGGACACAGTCAAAACATCAGCTCTCATATTCCCTTAAAAGAATTATTTGTGCTGCAGAACAAGTCAACACATTTAAAACACTGCATAACACTGTATCTTTTTCACCCAAGGTTACACCGTTGATAGATGAAAACGTGTCTAATTTGTTGCAGGAGGACAGGAAAAGGCCAAACAGTAACAATCTAAGTATACTGACAAACATGTATATCAGAAAGAGAGCAGATCTTTTATACTGTTTTGAAGTATCTGTGAGAATGAGTGGATGGAGCTTTTTGTGTGAAGTCTGCAGAATCTCATCTTCACCATGTTGACTGAAAAAAGAGACCAGCTCTGAGTGATACAGAAGGCCAATAATAACTATAATTCAACTTTTATTGTCATAAACAGTTATTTACAAGTCGTTTCCCAATGCAATGTGCTGACATTATTATTATTATTATTATTATTAGATGTAATTTCGTAATTGATTGGACGAAAATGTTAAAACAGATATTAATGAATTATGAGGAAAAAAAAGTGTTTTTGTAAAATCGGAAATTCTAAAATTAATATTTAGGTCAGTCAACATAAAGGAAAACACAAACTTATCAAAAAAAAAAAGTGGCCATCTAACTTTTGACAAATAAAAACCGAAATAAAAAGCACAAAGTTCAAGGTATTGAAGGACGTTGAGAAATAACTTCAATAAGCTAAAAATAAAGTAATAAGAGTTGTCATGTAAATTGTATATGGAGGGTGACACCTCTTAGCCAACTGTGCTAACTTAGCTGAACTACATTAATCGCTGCGTTTGGCATCTGATTAAGTAAACATTGAACGATTGTAGGTAAATGATCAAAATACATGGTGTTCTTTTTAATATCAGGACAGATTATTGACTTTATTCGGCGAAAGCAGAAGTGCTAATTCATGCCCCGGCTGCTACGAGCTACAAGCCGCTTAGCGCTTACGTTAGCATGCTAAAGGCTAGAAGCTAACTGGAGAGGCGCCGAGGGCTTGGTTAGCGGCCAATTGACGGCGGTGACAGATTATTAACGATTCGTAACTTTTATTTACAGCTTCAAACCGAGTTATTCTGCCGAACCGTACCTTCTTGACCTCAAACCTCTTCTTGCTGGCTCCGCTGTTGGTGCCGCTCGGCGTATCAACATCCATAGCTGCAGCCATCGTGAACGAATCTGAGTCAACCGGAAGAAATACAGCGGCATCCGCCAGCAAGGAGGAGTGGAGAATTATAGATTATGCTTGTATTATGAGAAAAAAAAATGTACTATGCCATGTAAATGACGTGTGGCGATCTGTTGTTGTTTTTTTCTTTGTTTTTGTTTAAATTAAGACAAAATTCAAAACTCGCGAGACAAAACGAGTCGCTCAGGTTCCACCGAGATTTGAACTCGGATCGCTGGATTCAGAGTCCAGAGTGCTAACCATTACACCATGGAACCGCTAAAACCAATCAGTTCTTATTTTTTAGATAAAGAAACGACATGAGCGCTTTCAAAAGTTTTATTGAAAAGTTTGTTCATACAGTCTAACTTTATCTGAATGTGTTTACATATTAATGTAACACCTCATAGAATCCAAAGATGCACAAATACAAGCTGCACAGTTCCAATTGGTAGGTGTTGAAAACGTCATGGAAATGCAATTACCATAGGAAAGAAATTGATTAAAGTCCATGCCAGTTCTGGGTTCGATTCCCGTCAGAGTCACTTCTGAAAATGATCCATTTAAATTCTTGTACAATAATTACAGATGTTGAAATTATTCACACCAAAAAGATAGCTGTAATGTCAATGCTATGAAGTGATCAATGAAATATCACTTGTCCTGCTCACTCAGCCATCTGTCCCTCTCAGCCTCGCGCCTTTCTCTTTGCTCTCTCATCACCCTCTTCCAACCTGCTCCTCTCGCCTGGTTCCCTCCAGCTCCCTCTCAAAGAAAGCTGAGGCAGCAAACTCAGCAAATGTCATCTTAGGGTTGGTCAGGTTATGAACAGTCAATGGTCAGGCCCTCCCTGGAGAACTTCTAATGCACCTTAGCAGAGCAGTAAAAGTACTTGACAGACTCGCTCTGATTTAAAAAAAAACAAACAAAAAAAAAAAACAGTGCCTCATACAAGTTATAAAGGGCCAGTAACAATAAACAGTTTTGCTGTAGTGTTGAAATGCTTGGTGGGTATCCCATGGCCTCCAAACACATCACAACAACACCAGCAGGAGGCTGGACCTTTGACACAATGCACGGAGGGTAAATTTGTGTCACAATCCCACCTTACTCTCCAAATATTGTAGAGGAAATTGAAACTTTTTTCAATCATCAATAATTTGATTTTGGTGAACTGCTGCAAATTTTCGTCATTGGTTCCTATCTGACAAGAGTGGCAAAAAAGAAAGCACACGGATTCGAGATGAAGAACACTTTATTCAAAAACATGATTCAGCAGTGAAATTTGAACTAAAAGCTTTTTCACAATAACTTAATATAGCGTGTTCTTGTTCTTGGACAGTTTCGGTGTCACTGGTTTTTTTGCAGGCTGTTTCTTGGCTGGTTTATTCACTTTAACTTTGGTTTTTGTGGGCCGAGCCTTGGGAGACTTCAGTGAGCTGGGTTTCGGTTTCTTCAGCTTGGGAGTTTTTTTAAGAGGTCTTGAAGTCACCATAACTTCCTCCTCTGGACGAGAGACTTCTTCTGGGCAGGATGTGAAGACTTGGAAATCCTTAACCTTTTTGCCTCGGAGCTCAGGAGGGTGGCCACAGGTTGCAATCACCTCCAAACCCACATTTTCCATCCATCTAAGCAATAAACCATAGACTCGGTTATTCCCAATAATAGTCACGGTTCAGTCCAGGTTCAATTTTACTGCGTAAACTGTTCACCTACCTGCGTAGAGGCATCAGGAGACAGTCACACTCCAGCGGGTTGTCCTGCAAATCCACCACCTCCAGGCCAGTGAGTGGACTCAGGTCGGGAAGCTCCTTCAGCTTGTTTCCTCTCACGGTCAGAGCTCGAAGTCCTGCTCCCAGACCCAGCAGGGCGTCTCTGGACATCTGCATCAAGTCAGAGATGGTTAGTGTCTCCTCCCTAACAAAATAGAATAGAAATGCTTTAATAATCCCAAATGGAAATGTGGGGCTGCTTCACTGCTTCTGCTGTCGAGGGCATTTAATGCATCCAAGGAATGATAACATCTGAATATATTATATATATTATTATTTACATGGATGCCTAATTTTGATCAAACTGACCCTTGAACTAAATTCATCTTGCACCACTGTTTGGAACTCAGCTGAAAACACTGTGGTACCTTCTTTATTCCCATCTGATCCATGTAAAGTCTCTTCAGACTTTGGGAAATGGGCTGAAAAGCTTTCGGTCCCACCCAGGAAATCAGGTTTCGAGACAGGTTGAGTTCCTCCAGATTCGGAGCGCCAGACAGGGCGTGGGTCGGAACCTCCATCAGCTGATTTGAGTCCAAGTGGAGAGTCCCCAGGAGAGCAGAGTCCAGAGCACCCTTGTTTATCATAGTTATAGTGTTATTGCTCAAGTACAGTTCCCTGAGTTTCGGCGTCACAGAGGAAGGCAACCCGGAGGGCTCCAGCTTGGAGATGGCATTTCGCTCCAGATGTAGCACAAACAGATTTGGTAAGAGTGAAAGAGCTGCAAAGGAGAGGAGAAATCCAGGTTTTAGTTTCAGTTTACAGAAATACAGCATTTACCATGACCGGAGACTGACCTGATCCAGGAAACCGAGCCAGACGATTCCCCTCCAGGTGGAGGTAGGTGAGTTTCGGGACTCCAGCGAAGGCTCTGCGCTCCAAGGTCGTCAGGTCGTTGTCAGAAAGATATAAGTATACGAGGTCTTTCATAGCCTGGAAGGCGCCGGCTTCAATTTCACGGATTTTACAGAACTCCAGGTGAAGAGAGACAACTTGGCCGGCTCCGGGGAAGCTGTTGGCAGGAAGGTGGTGGAAGTGGTTACTACGGAGGTCCAGCAGCTGTGTCTTGGCGGGGAAGCCTCGGGGGATTCTGGTGAGCCCTCGACCCTCACATGTGGCGTGCTGGGCTTCGCTCTGTGGAGGATTCAAATGACGTGGCTCATTTACTAAATATTTAAACAGCGTGATTCCACAAGTACGCTAAAGTTCATACTTTGAATTACTGAGCCTGAACGAGGGTAACATGCAAAATCCAATTAAACTGAACTGAACACCTGGGTTTGACCTTCACTGTCTGTATGTGGTCAGCAGCATTATAAGGAATGATTTCTCTGTTTCCAGCTGCCTGGAGTTGCAGGACTCACGTCACACTGACAGTTAACTGGACACTTGACTTTCTGCTTGGGCTTGGCTGTGGTCGTGGTCGTGGGCGTGGACGGACTGCTTTTCAGGGCCTCATCGTCATTCTCGTCCTCCTCCTTCGGCGCCTCCGTCCTGCTGCGGCACCGCAGATCCGCAGGAGCTACAGCTTGCAGCGGCTCGTCCGAGAGGTGTGGGGGGCCGGCGCAGGCTCCCGCCAGCCTCACGGAGCCAGCTCGAGCCCACTGTTTCAGGGGCCGCATGAAGCAGTTACAGTAAAGTGGATTCCCTACAAGAAACACTGCTGTCAATACATGTGATCTTATTGATTATTCCTCTTTTGGCGTCGACTCTACTTCTTTATTCATCAGGTGGTGTGAGTGTCGTCGTGTTCTACCGGTCAGGTTGAGGCTGCTCAGCTGCTTGGGGCCTGAAAGGGGCTCCAGGTAGCGGAGCTGATTGTGGCTGAGGTCCAGGTGCGAGAGGAGCGGGGCCCCGGACAAGGCCTGGTCCGACAGGTCCTGGAGGGACATGTGGTTCAGGTGGAGGTGGGTGAGTTTCGCCATGGACACAGACTCCTCGCCCAGGTAGATCATGGGGTTGTGGCTCATGTCCAGGCGCGTGACTTCACGGAGTCTTCACAAAGCAGAGAGGATGAAGCACATACGTAAACTCAGAGATTCAAGGTTCTGAAAGATTTGAATATGAGTGTCTGGTGGTTCCCTGAGATGGAATTCCTATAGTGACACCACAGAGGAGTGACGCATTGAAATGAGGTTTTCATAAAACACAGATCACTCCATCGACAGACCCACCTCGTCATCGTCAGCGTGGGGAAGAACTGCAGCTCGTTGTGATCCAGGCTGACTCGATTGAGGGTGAAGAGTCCTGCAAACGCCTCAGGCGCCAGGTTGTTCAGGGAGTTGTGGCTGAGACGAAGCCACTTGATGCTTTGAAGACCCTGGAGAGTGGAGCGTTACTCTCAAACAAAATCGATATTTAGCATGCATGTTCAGGTCCTGCTGGTAATAATCCAGCATGTACCTGGAAGGCCATGTTGGGGATGTACACCAGCTGGTTGTGGGTGAGGGTCAGCATGTTGAGAAAGCCCAGCTGCATGAAAGCTCCAGGTTGGATCTCTTCGATACGATTATGGTCCAGGATCAGCTCCTTCAAGGAGGAGAGGCCGTCAAAGGACTCCTGCAAGGAGCGGAAGTTGGAAAGGAGCGTCAGAGAGGAAGAGAATCTACAGCTGTAAACAATTTATTCTCTCTCCGATCTCACCTGGTACAAGATGTCGATTTTGTTGTAGGCCAGGTTCAGAGAGGTCACACGGCCAAGCGTGCGGAAAGCTCCTTCCTTCACCTTGACGATGTTGCATCGCTGCAGGTTGAGGTGAGTGAGGTACGGGGTGTGCACAAACGCACCCCTGGAGAGCAGCTGCAGGTTGTTATTCCTCAGGTCGAGTTTCACTGTGATCTGTGAATCAGCGGAATGAATGAAATATCCAAAAATACCGAACTTAAATCAGACAGGACTCATGGAGTATCCTTCTGTCTTTTATCATGCGGTAAGTCTTTCTTAAATACGAATACATGCAAACTGTTCAATTGAGATAAAGATTCAGAAGTTTGAGACTTTAAGATTCAGACTTTAATTATAAAACCAAGTATTTTGGCTGCTTTGGTTATTTTACAATAGTTTTTTTTATTACTGTGGAAAAGCTAAGAACGGTGTGATAAAATACAAGCGCAGAATAAAAATTGATCACTTTATGACTGAATGCTTCACCTCGTCGATGGTTGCTGGAATCTCTGTCAGGTTCTTGCTGATGCAGGTTACGGAGAGCTTTGTGCCGTCACAGTTGCACTCTTTGGGACATTTTCCTGCTTCGGTCAGTGAACTTTGTATTAAAACCAGCAAGAAGACCCAGATGTGGTGGAACTGCATCTGCAGTGATGTATCAATAAGCTGGGTTAGGGTTAGGGCTTTATTATAAGTTACTATTACTAACTTTTGCTGCAATATATCCCACTTAGGGATTTAAAAAAAGAAAAGTAAAATCACCAACTTGCCTACTCCTGTACTAAAATCTTGATATTACAAGAAAAATTTTAAACAAATGTCCGACCTCCCAAACTTAACCTCATCAGCAATACAAATAAAAACACAGGTCTTACCTTCAGTGAATTAATCCCACTGTGACTCCTTACTCAGTAAAATACAGTTAGATCTCATCAGACTTCAGCAGTCCACTTCAGTGTGTGTGTGTGAGTGTGTGTATCCAGCACATACCATCTGAGCTCTGCCAGGTTAACAAGCACAACTTCGGTAAATTCTTCTTGTGGTGACCCCTGATCTCTGAGCTAACTCAGTGCTAATTAACACAGTGGCTTCACATTTTGTGCCGACTCCGGGTGGCTGAAACCCACAGCAGCTTCACTTGCAGCAGTGTGCTGTGTGAGGAATAACCAGAGCTGGTTCATTTAATCTCCAGGATCTTAACTACTCCATCATTGCTCTGCTTGTAGCCGTCTCAGAAAACTGCATAAATGAAAACTCTTAACAGGTGTAAAAGAAACTCAAGAAATATAAAGACATCCAATATTAAAATGCTTTATTTATTTTTTAAACAAATCGAAAAGTTCCTACAATAAAAGCAAAAACACATTTCAGTATATCCTTTTTTTTAGGTCCAAGTTGTGAGTAAATATGTTATAATACCCTTATAATCTGACCTTACAAAGCAGAAATAGAAAACTTATCTGACGTTAGCGAGTCCATTATAACCCTGATCAGAGCTTTAATGATTGAGCTCTGACGAGAGGAGTGAATCCTTTTCCTCTTTATGAGAACCAGACGGATAACGGACTACAAGTTATCAGTGCAGTTTTCTGTTGATATGACCCCGAAAGTTTAAATTCACTTCACACAAACACAATGCATTCAAACTCAGTCCAAAGTCTAAAAAAAAGGTGTGTGGTCCATCCTGGCGACGGAGAGCAATGGAGGACAGTTTCCCTTAAGTGCTGCTCTGTTAAATCTTGCTGTGGTGGTTTCCAAAGGGCCATGGGTGACCAGAGTTCAGTCTGTAAGTGAACGGCGGCCTCAGCTCTCCGACTTGACTCTCTGCAGCGTAGTCTGTAGTGTGATTCTGGCGTTTCCGCACGACTCCAAAATCTTGTTGTTCCTGTGAACGCCAACAAAGAGGATATCTTTAAACTGCGAATCACTTTTCTAAAAGGGGTAAAGGAAATATAGTTGGATTTTTGTTGTGGTTTTTAACACAATCAGTGACAGTAAAGAGCTCGAGACTTCAGATATTTAACCTGCAGCTGAAAACTGATTCTCTTAGTCGACTCTGATTTCTGTTGGTTCTCATTAAGTCAAGCCAAATCATTATGGTCTTGGTTTGGATCCCTGAAATATTCTGTTCAATCAGGTAATGGTAAACCATTTTATAACAACAGCGAGTTTTTGACGGAAAAATAAATGAAAAAGCCATCAAATTTGGCATTTGAAAATGATAAACTTCCAAGTAGACTAACCGTGAGTTTTGATGAACCAGGGTGGCGATAAACCATATCATGGCTACAGAACTGTGTCTTACAGGGAGGGAGGACTTGTCACAGTCACGTGACCAAACACAGATCTGACACAGCGTTTCAGGACTGCCATCCTGCTGCAGCGCACCGTGACTGCTGCTACGAGCTGCAGCTGCTTCAAGAGCAGCAGAAAATAACAGAACTGGCTTTACAGATTCTTCAGCTTTCCCCTAAACATTAATGCTACTAGATCAATTCATTTATGAACAGCTTTCCCCCTCCCGATGTTCTATTATTGCAGCTGTAGGGAGAATATAAATTTCAGGCTGCACATCAGCGGTTGTTTTTGTTTTTTTTTTTTGCTTATGGGTAAACATCCAATAAACATAACCCAGAACGACGCCATCCACCACCATCACCACGTCAAGTGCAAACATGAAAAGTTGTGATTCAGTTTGAAGAACGGGATGGAATTTGTTGTGTTTGTACCTGGAAGCTTCATGCTGATTGGCTCACATCACATCACATCCTTACCGGGACATGAAGGCCTCCAGCACGGCCACGCTCTGCTCGGGGAAGTAATCCTGCTGTACCACATGCTCCAGAGCGTGCAGGTGTCCAGGGACCACGAGCACGGGCTTGACTTTGTCTTCGCTCTGAGCAGAGAGAGGGGGGTAAAGACAGGGACGATAAGAGCAGCAAAGGGAAATTACACTTAGTGTCCAAAGTAAAAGTGATGAACATGAGGAATGTCCAAATGTTGCCTACCTTGATGAGTCCGAGCAGCACTAACAGAGATGATACGAAGCTGCATCCTTGGAAGGAAGGAGTGCTGTAAGCTTTCCTCAGAAGAGCATCTGTGACAGTAAGGAAGATGATTAAAAACTGGCAACAAAATGAAAAGGAATGTTAAGAAAATGTCAGTTTCGTCAAAGTTAAAATAATCTTTGTGAGTTTGCTTAATTTATCCTGTTGTCATATGAAGCATATCTAATAAAGCAGATTTGTCCTGTGCTTGTGAACGAGCTCACCCCCAATTTCCACCAGACGCGAAAGCGCCGCGCCAGCGTCTTGCTTCTAAAGTGAACGCACACTGGGAGCGCAGCGCCACGCCGTCTGAGAGGGGAGGGCTGCTCCTCGGAGAGGTTAAACAGAAAAAATAACCCCAGACACCGCCGCTTCTACAAGGTCGCTCTGCTCGTCCCAGCCACATTGCCCCGTGCTTTATAGTACTTCTAGCATGGGTGAGCACATATTTTATGTTTTGATCTCAAATTAGTGCTTTTCTTTATCCAATAATTAATTTTGTAAGGTTTATTCTATATAAAAAGAACGGTAATATCCGCGTTCGTTACATTCTCTAAAAGCTTCTACTTTGTTTGACTGAACAATTTTTTTTTTTATGTTTCCTCCATGTAGGAGGAGAATTTTTGCTTTTCTCATGCTGCTTCACATGGCAGAGAGGAAAGGTCGAAGAAGGGGCCGGTTTTGGGTGCATCCGCTGAACCAGCGACAAAGACATCAAGGAGATTTCCATCGTCTCGTGGCAGAGCTGAGGTTGGACAGTGGGCGCCATCATCAGTATTTTAGGATGCGTGCAGAACAGAAGGACGCACTACTGTCCATCATGGCCCTGAACTGACCAGGCAGTCCACAAACTACAGAGCTGCGATTGAACCCAAAGGTTGGCTGTTACCCTCAGGTGAGAAGCAAATTACACAGACCATAAAAATATATAAAGTTAAGGTTCAAAACGCTTCAGCTTGAGAAAAAGAAAGGAGGTCTCGCACTCCCAAATTTAAAGGAGTATTTCTTGGCTGCTCAGTTGAGATATGTGATTAACTGGTGCGCAACGGAATATTATTCCAAATGGAAGCATATTGAACTCAACTATGATGCATGTCAACCCCAATCGAGAATTGGAGACAAAGCTAGTTCACGGCCTGAAGAAATGAACCCTATTATTGAAACAACCCTTAAGATCTGGTGGGAGGTAGTAAATAAACTCAAGCTGGAAGGAGACTGTAAACTGTTGGTTTGGCCCTCGCATTCCCCAAAATTCGGAAGGGATCAGCTTGATACAACATTTCTAAGATGGGTTGATAAGGGAATCACAGCTGTGTGCACCCTAACTGAAGGGTCAGAATTTAAGTCTTTTGAGAAAGTAAAAACTGAATTTAATTTGGAGAACTCAGACCTGTTTAGGTATTTCCAATTAAGACATTTTTTTAATTCGGATATCAGGGTTTATTTATCACAAGAGGGCAGTGAACTAGTCGAAATGGTGAGAGGGGCATACAGAAAATTACCTTCTAAAATTGTATCCAGACTATATAAATGTCTAACTAACTGTAATACGAATAATTCATTATATGTTAAACAAAAGTGGGAAACTGAATTACAACTTCAAGTGTCAGAGGAAGATTGGCATTCTATTTGTCTTTCACAGCATGCTTCAACCAGCTCCAGACAATGGAGGGAATATGGCTGGAAAAACATAATTAGGTATTTTATAACACCTCAAATCAAAAGCAAGCAGCTTAAAAGTCTACAACCGTGCTGGAGACTATGTGGTGATAAGGATGCCAATCATTCTCATGTTTTTTGGACCTGTAAAAATGTTAGACCTTTTTGGGAGAATATTGTAAAGGTAATTGAAGAAATCTTTGGCTACAAGATATCAAACGATCCACGGACTATGTACTTTGGTCTACCATCTAAAGAGGAAATTCATGCGGAGGATATCTACCTTTATAGAGTGATTTTGTTGGCCTGCAAGAAAACCATAACGAAGAACTGGATGAAAAGTGACATTGTAACGGTGGCTCAGTGGAGAGAAATTATGGTCGAAATTTATGGGATGGAAAGAATGACTCATTACTTAAGACTAACAATGGACAAATTTGAGAAGAGATGGGAGAAGTGGACACAGTATATAACACAGTTATGAAACTTGTGAAATGAAACTTGTGAAATGTTTGTTCTTGCAACAGTAATACCCCACAATGTTTTGTAGTTTGTTTTTGTGTTAAGTTTGTAAATAAAGAGTTAAAAAAAAAAAAAGAAAAAAAAATATATATATATAAAGTACGACCCAACATGTTATACGTTTTAAAAGACATCTTCTCATTTGCAATACACAGGGAATTGTAGACCACTCTTTCTAAAAAAACGTCAACCGTAGGCCTATCTGAATTTTAACCAGACAAGTATTCACTTCAAGGAATCAGACAGTTGTAAGAAAGTACTTTTATTTTAAAAATTGTTTTATAAACTTAAAGGAGCCTTAAGGAGTTTGCACGTTTTATGCGAAACAGCGCCCCCTGCAGGCCTTGGGCGTAATGCAGCTTAGTGAAAAACTCGTCCCTGTGGCTCCCGTGCACGGAAGAGGGGAACTCCGTCTTCGCTCGTTTAGTAGCGCTCGAGTAAAATTTAAGTTTCTTTTACCTGGTGGAGTCTGTGCTGGAGCTGTGGCAGTGCTAGAAGCCAGTCTTTTCTTACTTTCTGGAAGCTCCTGCTCAGTTGTTGCTCACTAAGCATCTGGCGGAGTAATGGTGGACAAAATGAAACCTAACCAGCTGGAGCGCACATTACGTCATTCCTTTCAAATTCTCCCCAAAAAAACTCTGGTGCCGGACCGGCACTGCAACTTTCAAGTGACAATTTAGCGCTGTTAGAGGTACTTGTAATGAATATATCAGGGCACATTGTACACATCATTAAAAATGTGTAACATATTTATGGTGGAAAATAAGTATTTTTAAGGTTGTAAAATTCCTTAATGCACCTTTAAGTAACCAAAATAGCAGGCATGCAATTTAACTTATGTAAAAAGAAATACAAATAAAAACACAATTAACGATAATATAAACTATTTACATACATACAACTATTTACTAATAAACTATTTACATTCTATAGGTATGAGTAAAAAGCCCCCTCAGAGCGTTCCTCCTCCCATCTTTGCACAGAGCCTGTTGGAGGAATGGGTGAAAAGGTCGCTGCAGGTCTTGGAATCGTTTGGGGTCTTTGTGCTGGTGGTCGAAATGGGATCTGGGTGGATGAACCTGTGACAGGTGAGGGGAGATGTGGCATTTGGGGTTGATAATACTGGGGCTGCATACTGGCTGGAAAATGGGGGGCTGAACCATGTTGAAGCTGTGGATTCTCCAAATTGTCCAGGGTGCTTAGAATTTGCATTTTTGCCTGCTGTCTGATTTTTTTACTCCATTCTGTAAAGGATCGGAACAAGGCTGAGTGCAAAACGATATGCTTCATCGAGATCTGAGTCTGGCATGTGGGGTTCTGTTGGCTTGTTCTTGGGGCTTGCTCCCTTGGGCTTCGGGACCTGTGGCGAGTGTCTGCTAAGGTGGTAGGCAGTGACAGGGATCGAGCAGGAGACGGTGTATCGCTCCTATGTTGAGAAGGACCTGTGGTGCTCGGACCCCCCTCAGATTCTGAGAAGGAGAGAGGAGTCCCAGGTCTCTCACCTTCCTCCGTTCTTGCCACTCTGGCCAGACTGCTCTTGGAACTGTATTGAAAAAAGAAAGAAAATTTAAAAATCACCTTCAGCCCTCTGGAGAAATTTGCATAGAGACACCTTAATTTATATCAATTATCTTAAGTAGATATTAAATGTTTTTTTTTTTAAGAAATAACTTTATGAACAAAAGGGTTTAAAGACCTTAATATTTTTATGCATATGTTAAAAATGTGTAACACCAACCCTCCTAGCTGAGGATGGGGCAAAAGGAAAGACATTATCCTCTCATACTTCCACTCCTTCTGGGTACCCCCTGCTGATCCACTTGGCAGATAACTTCTCTTTCTGTTTTGCACAAACCCATCTCTGAGTGCTTCCCATCTGTTCTTGCAGGTATTCGGTGAAAAACAACGAGTAAATCAATTAGTCTGACTTGGAACTGAATTTTTATTTTTAATTTACAAACAGGTATCTGGCCTCCAGGGATTCACTTATCAGCCTGGCTTTCAGCGATCGATTAGGCCACACAACAGTGAGAAACTCCGTCCACATGGTATGTGCAGCCATTGAGAAGATGATGTTGGAGAGGTTCCTTCCCAGGCCAACAGAAGCAACATGGAGAGCAGTGGCAGGTAGATTCTGGGAGAAATGGAACTTTCCCAATTGTCTGGGAGCAATTGATGGCAAACATGTGCACATCCAAGCACCGCCCCACTCTGGCGGCCAGTTCTTCAACTACAAGAAGACTTTCTCTATTGTACTGTTGGCCCTTGTGGATGCAGACTACAGATCCTGGGTCATTCAGGTGGGGGACTTTGGAAGAACCAGTGATGGTGGGGTGTATGCAGGTTCAGATTTGGGGAGAGGAATGGCGAGTATGACACTTGATGTGCCAACCAGTGCCCCTCTGCCTGGAGCTGCTCAGTTGGGTAGTATGCCCTTTGTCATGGTGGAGGATGCAGCTTTCCCCCTAAAGCCATATCTGATGAGGCCCTTTCCAGGACAGAACCTTATTCACAGGAAGGGGATCTTCAACTACAGACTGTCATGAGCAAGGATGGTGGCTGAAAATGCCTTTGGCATACTGGCCTCCAGGTGGAGAATTTTGTATCGCAGAATCAACCTGCAGCCACAGAATGTTGACAGTCTTGTGGTTGCTGCATGCATCCTGCATAAATACTTGCTTCCCCCAAATGAAAACCAGAAGATACTGGATGATGCAGAGCAGCTGGGGAGACGCATGGCACCAGTGCAGAACATGGGGGGACGCCGAGCATCAAGAGAGGCCATTACAGTGAGACAATTTCTGCACATTTTTCAGCTCCCCTGATATGAGGGCAGTGTCTCTCGGCAGGACAGGATGGTCTAAAATGAACACACTTCTTTGAGGTCTTCAGTTTGTACTGCTTCTCTCCAGAAGTGTTGCTTTTTATATATTGTGTATATATATGTACATTTTTGTAAATAAACAATTCAAGAAAAAAAGTTTGTCTCCTTTTATGAGCACAGATAAAAATGGTAAATTAAGGAGTAAAATAAAAAGTTTCTAAATGAGAGTTTTGTGATAAATGGGTTTTTTTTTTCCACTCTCAGTCCTACAGTTACAGCATGGTTGGAAGCTACCTGAGGAGTGAGATCTGTGCTCATATTGACATGAGAAAAGCAACAGGCCCCAAGTGAGCCCACCCCCCACAGTTCACTGAAGCTAATGAGACAGGCTCCTGTGTTACTAGCAAAATCCTCTGTACCGGTGGATAGACACATGAGCTACTACTTTTCTATTTGTGCACACACACACACACACACACACACACACACACACACACACACACACACACACACACACACACACACACACACACACACACACACACACACACACACACACGTTCAAAAAAGTCAATCAACTTCAAAATACATCACATGATCATGATAGGTAATTTAAAGACAAGAGAATAACGTGATACGAGATTACAAAACAGTTAGTGGCTGATGACATATACCGTTTGCTATTATAAAGTACTTAAAGGTTAAACTCATTAAAAAGAATAAATAGAGTAGTTAACTCACCGTCCACTCCCACAACTGTTGAAATTTCATTCCACACGTCGTCCTTTCTGCCAGTGTTCTTGTAAAAAGGATGTTTTTGATCATAAATTATGCTGTATTTTTCCACTTCAGTGATCAGATTCTCTTCATCCATGGCGTCGTGTTGTGTCTGGGACCCTGTTGACCTGCTCGTGCCTTCCGAGGCGGCGTAATAACATATGGGGAAAAAAGTTACGTCCGTGAGGTCGTGCATTGCGTTTTATTTTGAAACTTCCGGTTTAACCTCCTGTCTGGTGCTTTCTCAACGACAGTGAATTTACGAGGTTTTGAAGCGGCGGCGTAGAAAATAGAACTGAAGCGAATCACCAGTGCCATGGCGGGCGCCGGCGCTTCTGGAACGCGGCACGGCGCTTTCACGTCCGGTAGAAATTGTCTCATAGAAGAGAATAGGTTCTCAGTGCAGTACATTTCAAGGAGCAGCGCGGCGCTTTCGCGTCCGGTAGAAATTGGGGGTCAGCCAGGGCAGATACAATACAACTAAAGTCAAAGAGCCTCACCAATACTGTCCAGCACCGCATTCTTAACATCTCTGTTTTCTTCCTTGTACACAGACGCAATCTTGAGGAAGGCTTCGGCTGTTTTTGGAGCGTCTGAAACGTCCACCTGAAAACAGAAAGACGGACAAAAAAAAAAAAAAAAAAAAAATTGTCCAAGCTGCAGCAACCTCTGAACCGTAACTAGTGAGTGAAATCATCTCCAAACAGACTCATCGTACAAGTCATTGATCTACAAGTAGATCAACAAAATGTTAAATAGTTGAAAACCTCATGCGTTTGTTTACCTGCTGCTCGATGAGCAGCGCTCTGTTGGCTCCCAGTTTCAGCAGTTTGTCTGGGGACGGGAAGCTGAGGAAGGACGAGACGTCTGGCGGTCGAGGCGCCGACACTGGAGTGGAAAACTACGAGGGCAGAAAAGGAAGGCGGGAAATAAATAACATGAGCAAAGTAATCACATAAAAACATGTCCTCACCAGCTGGAGTGGCAGTGGGAGTGCATGTAGCTTTCTGAATGGAAATTCTGAGCAAAGGCATAGACTTTTATCCCACCTTGCTGGTACTGTGTTCCTCTTCCTCCTCCTCTTCTTCTTCCTCCTCCTCCTCTAATTCCTCTTCATCCACGTCTTCTAAGTCTTCCTCGTCGTCATCTTCATCCTCATCCTCGTCGTCTTCAGGCTCTCCCTCATCATCGCTGGAGAACATGAAAAAACACGGCTCATGAGCAACGAGCACTCGCTCCAGTTCTCGGAGCTTCGATGTCTTTTTAAACGACCAGTGTGTATTTCTAGTTCTGTCAGACTAGCCTCCTGTCCTTTTTCTCCTGAGGTGTATTATGATCACAAAGACAAGGCTGAAAAGAAACCATCAGGTTAGTTACCTGAGTGTTCCCAGAATCTCTCCCATGTTCAAGCTTTCCATGGCGTCTTTTAAAGCTACGCAGCCATCTTCTCCAAGACAGTTACCTGGAAACAGAGGACATTTTTTTCCACAAAGTGCAGTCGGAGGAGTCGAAAGAGGAGTCTGGCGTTTTTGATTACAGCTATTTTTAACATCTGAAAGAGACAATTGGGTTTCAGTTGGAACATGTGTGAAAAGCTGTGGTCAATATCTCATACCATTTAAGTCGAGTTTCTCCAGCTTATCCTTTCCTTTAACAGACTGAGCCACAGCCAGAGCCGCCTCCTCTGTAATCTCTCCATATGACAGATTAAGTTCCTGTTGAAACAAACACACAGTACGTCATGAATACAGAACAGGAGAAAATACAGTATTAAAGTCTATCACAATGGATTTAAGCTCACAGATGTGGGGAAAGGTTGTAGCCAGATTATTAATCCCCAAAAAAACCCACAGGCTCGAAGAATTCAAATAAACTCCGACTCTTAACCAAAACATCAGACACCTGTGTAAAAAATGATTACTCTGAGAAGAAGTGACACCTTGGACATATTCAGACCTGGTGGTAAAGTGGTAAAGTCCCTCACCTTGAGGATCGGCAGCCCCTCCGAAACAGTTTCTGCGATAGCTTTGGCTCCAGCTGGTCGAACAAGACAATCTCCGAAGTTTATCACTTGGACACTAGCTAGGTGTTTCAGGGCCTGTGAGAACGCAAACACACATCATGCAACTCTCAGTAGGACTCAGAGGACCAGAACCCGGACACTTCCGTCACAGTCTCACTGCTCCAACCTCGTGACCACCGCGCCCCACTGGCATGATAATCAGGACTAATACAGAAAAACAGTTTCACTCCAGATAAATAACACTGAGTCTTCTGAATGTGTGTGCCGTTTCATACCACCTCTGCATAAAAACATAAAATATCTGTGGTGTGTTTGGCATCCGTTGGCTGTTCCTACCTGAGCCATGGCGATAGCCCCCTTCTCTGTGAAAGTGTTGTCATTCAGGTTGAGGATTCGCAGTGCTTTGTTCTGTTGCATGGCCGAGGCCAGAGCGGTGATGCCGGCGTGATTGATGCCATTCTGAGGCATGTGGACCTCCTCCAGGCTGCCCATCAACTGAGAAAACCAACAGTAACTGTAAGATTCATCTAGTTACACGGCTAGCTCACGTGTTTGGACAGAGAAGAGCAGCAGAATTTCAGCACTGTCAAAATCTTCAAAACTTGAATTTCATCATAAGTGATAGCATAAAAGTGTAGCATGACAATTTTTATATTTCAAGAAAAATATCAAAGCAATTTATCAGCACATTATTGAAAAGTCAAAGATCAGTTTGTCCTATACCTGGAAGGCTTGAGCGAGGGCGGTGGCACCGTCATTTTCTAGTCGGTTTCTTCCTGCAACAAACACTTTCAAACTGAGGGGGGAGGCCTCTGCACTGGATTTTTTATGGCAATGGGTCAATGAAGCGGCCAAGATCTGTGGAGTCAACAGTGCACATTCAGCAGCATATCCTAATTAAAGCTGAAAGGATTTAGTAAAACCCCCAGTAAGAGCAATAACACATCATCACAGCCACGTTTTCTCTCCTTACACACCTTGCCACCTCCGATTCCCATGCCACAGTTGTTGAGCCGCAACTCTTGTAAGGTGAAACAGGCGGTGCTTTTGAGCAAGTTCTCGATGCCCTTCACCCCATCTGGTCCAAATGCATTATCGCTGAGGTCCAGAACCGTCAGCCTGGCTCCCGCCAGCATCAGAGCATCACCCAATGAATTCTGTCACACAAAGAAAAAACCAAAAAAACCTGAGTATTAGTAATGAATCAGTCTTATAAGATGCACTTTATCCTTCAGGGTCAGCAGTACAGCAGGGTAAGTACTTTACCAAGGCAGGTGGGATCTCAGAGCGGAGGCGACCTGTGAACATGTCACTCCAATAACAGCGCTGAAAGTAAAAAAAAAAACAACAAAGAAAGGAAAAAGCTTTGAGTTTTCAGTGTTGACTGCACTAGAAAAGTAGGTTACCAGTTTATGTAGAATTTATTTTATGCACATACTTTGAAGTCACTCTTTGTTTCCAGGGCTTTAGCAATAGCCTGTGCTGCCTCCACACCCACAGTGTTTCCCTCCAGCCTCAGGGCCTGTAAGCCCTCAAAGTCCTGGATCTCCTTCACTATCTCCTCCACTTGAGAGGGAGAGGAAAAAGATAAAGCATTAGAAATCATTTCATGCATTTTTACTGGATAAGCAACAGCATATGTACTAATTTGGCCACATTGGAAATTGCACAGCTAATTGTAATTATGCAGTAATGTTTGATTTCCATCCTATTTGTCTGAAATATTCCTATTTCTCCATTCGATAACTGACCTTTGAGGTCTCTCATTCAGTACTCACCTGACTGAGCATCATCCAGCTTTCTCCCCTGTCCTTTATAACTCAGCTCTCCATCTTCCACACCAGTCTTGGCCAAGGAGTCAGCCAACTGTGCAACAATATCCGACGCCATCGTGGCACCTGAAGAGCGAACATATAACCAACTCTGTAACGTGCCTCATAACAGACTGATATATGCAGCAGAACAAGTGGACCCAAAACTGATCAACTCCAAACATGCAGTGATGTGAGTGAATTGTGGTTTTAATTATAAGGCCACGTCTAGAATGATGCGTCTAACTTTGCACTTTGGAGAAATACTACTAGTGTAAACAGATATCTCGCCCAAAACGTTTATACACTCAGCGTCCAGGATCAGATCTCTTAGCAACCGGCTGCTAACATTAGCCTACATGCTATCATATATTGACGTTTCGGTCCCCATGTGGATGGCAAACCTTTCAATAACATAAGGCACACTTGACTAAAACAAAAATAATAAATGCGTTTATTGTTTCATAGTTATTGCAGTGAAGATAAAGCTCGGCGGTGAAAAACGAGCAAGTAAAAATGGTAAAATGTAAGTCAAGCCTAGCTTAGCGCAGGTAGGTCAACGTGAGACGGAGCGTGGTGGTACACTCGGCCCTCAGTGACCACCTCCGTTTAGGATAAATTTGTTAGCAGAGATATGTAAGTCCATTGGTTAAAAACACATTGGTCGTCCGTGATAAAATAGTATAAAAATTACCACAACACTGGTTGTACTGGTTGTATCAAAGCCGCCGACACGCTCCCGCTCGCCTCCGCCGTTCAAAACAGGACCTCGATGACGCGACTGACGACAGACGCAAAGCACCATGGGAGTTGTCGTTCTAGCAGACTGCAAGGGTACGTTCAGGGTTTCTCAAAAACACATTCTCACGTGCAATAAACCAAATTAAATCCACATTACTGAGCTCAAATCACCATGTCTAGTCTATAGAGCAAAAATATATCTATATGAGACTTTCTTACATGATTTGCGTGTATATTTTGATTTGCCGTCTTAACATATGTAATCTACGGTTAGGGTAACTTGAAATCCTGAAAAATACTACGAAGATATACGTTAAAATTTTTGCATTAGAGCAAATATATCATAATATCAACACCAAAAACTGCTTATACACACTTGGAATCCTAAAGGCAAGGAATCTGAAACACAGTACGGGCCTCCTGCAGAAGAAACCATAGTGTCCCATTTATTTTATAAGTCTGTGAATGTGACATAAAGTTGTTCTGTACATCGGTTCTATGGTGTAAAGGGTAGCACTCTGGACTTTGAATCCAGCGATCTGAGTTCGAATCTCGGTAGAACCTAAAATCAAGGAAGAAAAGCTTTATAAAGAAACCAAAATTGGGAGAACTTCTAAACAGTACTGTGTACCATTTAGACTGTACACACAGTTGTTCATATAACATCAAAACAACAGTTCTTACTTTTCTTTTCTTATGAGAATAATAATTCCTTGGGCTGTGAATACAGCGGGACTCCAAAACCGCTGCTCTAGTGGATTCAATTCCTCATTTTTCATTTACTGTGTAAGTTAGTTGTGCATATTGCAGATGATAAAGCTTTCATTGTGCTATTCAGGGAAAAGAGAATAACAGTCACTTTGAGACATTTATACAGTAGTCTCAGTTGCAAGGAATTTGATGCACTTTATTTTATATCAATTGTAGTGTTGAAACACCAGATTTTATTTTCAGCTTTGTTTGATTTATTTATTTATATATTTTTTTTTTTTTGGGGGGGGGGGGGGGGGGGTTAAGAGATTTGAATGAATTCTACCATTAAAATGCAAAGATAGTTTGGAATCAAACTGCAGTTATGACTCAATTTGCTCTCTGGATGATAAGTATCATCTGATGTACATATACTGCAGCTTGTGTTATCTTTGGTTTAAATTTTCAAGTTAAGTGTGCAAACTATGGAAATATAACATGATGTCACAATGTGTCGTGATGTTATCATATCATGATTCAAATATTGGGATGCAAATCATATTATGAGGTCCGTGCCAATACACACCTTTACTTACTAACCACCTCATTGCTGCTGGATAACTTATTGACAATGCAAAAAATTCAAATCATGTGGTCAAGCAGAGAGGGAAATGGACCTTTTCGGACTAGAGAGGGAAAGAGTTTGGTGTCCACTTCTCTCAAGGATGATATAAATCTCCCATTTTGACAAGAAGACAGCCATTTTATTGAAGTATGCTCTGATAGATACTATTTTCTTCCTTTCAATAAACCATATCAGAGACAAAGAATTTAGTGAAGATTCTTTTAACATACTCTTAAGCAGGCGAGTCACTTTTTTTGCTGCAGACTAAGACTATCTGTCATTCTTACCATTTGTTGCAATTTGTTTGAAATGCTGTACTATTTCTGGCACATCACTGAATGTTACAGTTTAAGCCACTTTCAATTGTTTTTCTTTTCCGAAAGTTAAGGAAAGAAAAAAGCTGTTTGAAGTCCTGGAACTAAAGAAAAGGGAAAATGGTCTCATAAAAACTTTATTTTAACTTTTGCCTTACTGCTCATAAAGGCAGTCGTAAATCTGAATTCAGGATGATATTGTGCCATGTGTACAGAGTGCATTAATCAGATGTTATTCATAAGTAATGTACCTGCTACAAGGGTCAACTCTTCATTTCATTTTTCACATCTACAAATCATAGTACAGTGTACAATTAAATGCTTTGTGTAACTGCTCACCTTTTCGGTGGAAGTTGCCAGTTCTCCCTAAGCATAATTACCCCAGTTTCTTTCCATTTCTAAAATCAGAATCAGAATTCCTTTATCTCCATCATGCATGATGACATTTAAAGCTGCAACAGCTCTTGCAACAGCATAAAAACATGCATGTGAATTTGACAGATGGATTAAATTTTTCAGTAGATGTGAATTGGTCTGCATAGGTTAAAAAAATACATTTGAAATGTGATAAAGTGGTCAACACTTGTGGGGAAAAAACCTGCAGTTTGAATCTGGGACATGAGTTGTTTTGGTGCAGAATTTTCACGATCTCTATTTGCATGTATAACTTTTCTCCTGAGTTACTGAAATTAGGTTGATAGTTGAATATTGAATTTCGGTGTGAATAAAGGATCTGCTGAAAGAGAAGAGGGTCTTCAGGTCAAGGACAGAACCTGAGGTGTTAGCAAAAACGTCTCTGTCAGGTTCTTTCCCTTAAATAGTTAAAGAAAATTAGGACACGAACACAGAATGAATCAGGCAGAGTTAAAATTACTTGCAAGGAGAGAAAAAATGTTTGTTTGGTCGAGGTCACTGATTTTCTCTGCTTGAGCAACTTTTTGTAACAGCTTTTATTGAGAACCCCAGGGTGGGGCTTACAAGTGTTTCTTGGGATAACATTGGTTTCAAACACCCTGTTTGAATAGAAACAATGCAACAGACGCATCAGTTGAAACAGGAAAAGGGTAACCTACACTCAGTCAGCGTATATAAGACGCATCCAGTCAGCATTTTGCAGAATGCAGGCAGTTCTGCCTGCCTGCTGAGTCAACCTTCAGTTTCCTGTGCAGCTCTCACAACATTTAACAATTAAAGCATTTTGCAATGATAATCAAACATAATATTTCCAACATCCTCAAACCGGATTTGATTCTGTCCTCCTTCTCTCCCACTTCCAGCAAACACCAAACCAGTTGATCCTTCATCAAACGTCTCAACCCTCCTCTCCGTCACACCCAGCCAGGTGCCTCACCTCCTCCACTTTAGTTATCCATAACAAACGAACTGTCAGAATTCACACACCCTGTCTAGATAAAAGGGGCAAAGTCACAAGTCACAAAGTCCACCTGCTGAAAAGGCCGAGGTTCTTCAAATTCTGCAGGAGTCTGTTTGACACATTTCATGACAAATAGCTGATGTGATCTTCTATGCAGTGGTCTGCTGGAGATCCTCTGGGACAGGAGCAGGCTGAGCAGACTTGGATTGAAGTCCAGCTCCGCCTCGGGGAAGGCCCTGGAGACCCTCGAGACAGTGGATGATGTTGATGTTTAGATAATGAAGGAGCTTCCGCTGACACCGACTTGACAAATAGACTTATAGCAAAGAAGGCTCGTGTCAGTCAGGCACCCTGGTTTGCCTGGGAGACAGCTCGGAGTCAGAACAAATCTCTCCTTGAATCACAGCTCTAAACTTGGCTTGTAGATGGTCCAATATTCATGATAACTTCTGTGAGCATATGGTTCCCCCTAACAGTCACGAGACTCAATTTCTCCATGAGTAAAGGCATCAAATCCTAAGTGCAGGTTCCCTTACTGCATCCAAATGTGTCCAACTCTGGTGGTCAAGGGCTGCAAATTTGACACTTCTGGTTTAGGAATTAACATATTATTGGAATCAGACATTACACTAAGCTGAGATCCTTCAAAGACGTCCCTCACCTCCTCAAACCTGCTGCAATTCAACGGTTTACTGCCAGTCCCAAGACAATCCATGTCATTGTTTCCCACTTTTTTTAAATGAAAATATTTTGTTTATAATTTCCATTTCCAACAGTTATCAGTTCAGGAGGAAAGAAAAAGAGTTATAAACACATAATAAAAAAGAATACAAAAGTTAATCAGTCCAGGCCATACTCAGACAGAGCCGGGACTGGACAAGAGGCCAGAAGACCTGCAGGACTGTAGGAACGGGTGAGGCGAGGGACAATAAAATCCACACAAACCAGAGCAAAGTAGCCACTCTTTAAACACAATGTTTGAAATAAATGAGTCAGATTTGAGGTGAAGGACTTCCTTTCCTGATGTGTTGCATGAAAAGTCCCCAGACCTTCAAAAAAAAACAAAAAAACAGTCTGGGCACCAGCTGGAGTGCAGTGAACCTAGACACATGAGAGCATCTCATTTAACCACCTTTTAAAACAAGAGGGTGAGGGTGACCTCCACTCCCATAAGATGACATGCTTTGGCACAGCCAGACCCAATGCAAGGGCGTTTTGTAATGCTTAGGAAAGAGTTAGAGTATGATCTGAACAGCATAGCATCACAGAAAGACTGCCAGGGGACAGTAACCTTTTATATAAAGAGGTGGCCGAGTGTCCCATTGGCAGATTTACATCGATCACAGGTCGAATGGAAAATACGCTATTCAGATTAAATATGTTTGTTTATTGATTTTTCATGTTGTGGAAATGTGTTCTTTTATTTCAAATTCTTACACTTTCATTAAAAAAAGTACAAATCTAATCTTACAGTGTAGCCTAATATTAAAAAATAAATTTCATAATATTTTACATATTTATTATTCTTTAATATTCTTTTATTTTCCTTATCTTTTGTGTCAAAACTTCATTTCTCCATGTAGAATGAATAAAGTCTCATCTCATCGACCCTAACTGGATAAAGTGCTATGGATGATGGATGGATGGATGGATGGATGGATGGATGGATGGTTGCCTCGGTATACAATGCGCTCGCCAAATGTTTGCTGTAATTGCAAAACTTGACAGTAAGTTGGAAAAAAGTTTTGCAGTGAGCTGTAAATGACCCCTGGGGTCACCACTCTGAGAAACATAGACATGAGTGAAATTCTTTCACCCTGAGCTGGATAAGCAGTGTGGAAGATGGATGGATGCTTTACTAAACATAAGGCCTGTGGGTCAAAGAGGCTCCATTCCAGACCATCAAATTAAAAAAGAAAAAAAAAGAAAACATAATTTAACAAACAAACAAACAAACAAATTACTTACGTAAGTGTAGTGGACACAACGGTGTAACACCTGAGCAGAGAAAACGGAGATGGTACCATGAAAGCTCAGTCATTAGGTGAAGTCAGAGCGAGTTTGTAAAAACATGCATAATGCTGGACTTTGTTGAGACTAAATTTAAAATGAAAAAAGGATGCTTGAAACCTCTAAGTCTCAGCACAGGTTCTTTTATTTGATTGAAGATGATCGGACAGCAAAGAAGGTCTATACTAATAATAAAATAAAGATACGAAGTGCCTCGGACCATCAGCCCTGCAGAGATCAGATCTAATCAGAACCCCAGGCGAAAATGGTCCCTGTCCATTACAGAAAAGGGTCTTTAAAGCCTGTTTTTGCACAGTTAGGGAGGACTCTTTCTCTACACTTTTATCCTTGAATTTTATGACCTGAGCAGACCGTTACCAGACCCTCTTCCTAATTCACTGTGGCATTGATAACAGCTTGTCCTTTCATGACAGGCCATCCCATAGGTTGAGATGCTTAGGTCTCCTCCACCCTTACGGCACTTAGGCAACAACAAATGTAGTGTCTGTTAATCTTCTGACCGGATCTCTTCTCCAGGGCTGTGGTTTAACACCGTTTATAGCTCACTCAAAGGTTAAACTAAAGTGACCTTTCAAATATGCAGTCACACAATAAAAGAGCAGAGTAGTGAAATCACAGTTTAGTCATATAAATGGATAGAAATATACAACAACTTATACAACTTTTTTTAATCGACATTTCACTGTACTTTGCACCAGGACAATAACTAAAATTGGCTTCATATTGAGATTATAATCCTCGCTGGAAGCAATTTATGGGTTTGTGAAAATGCAGAAATATTGTGTATAATATGTGACAGCAAATAAAAACTTTGACATTTAAATTCAAAGGTTATAATGGCACTATATAACCTGGGAGGCCCACTCAGAGGACATTAGTTTCATGCAGCCCCTGAACTAAAACACCACAAATTTAACATAATCATTAAGTCTTTCTCGTGTTCACTGTGTTTCATAATCTATTTTTATATCTATATTTACATAGGTCTGTCTATATTAATTTGCATTTGTTTTTTATTTAATATTTTTTTTAATTAACTCTGAAGATCTCGTGCTTTGTTTTGGCTTCCGGAAGTCTCGTCGCTTGATTTTTTTTTGTCTCGCGAGATTTGAGGACAGGCGATGAGGAGGAGGAGGAGGAGAGGGAGGAGGAAGCAGCAGCTCAGCCCTCACCATGCACAGGAAACCGAAAGTTAGGTGTGAATGGTGACTCGTCGAAGTGGGGAGTTCAGTGAGTGGATGTGGCCGGATCTTATCGGAGGTTATCCGTGCCAGCGCAGCTTGTCGGCGGCTTTCTGACGCGGCGTGTCCCGCTCCTACTCTCAGCCTCGGTTCAATGTGAACTTCCTCACTTCCTCGGGTAGGTGTGTCTGAACTTTATCGTCTGTTTCTCGGAGTAGCAAAAAGAAAGAAAGAAAAAAAAGAATATCTGGTCATTATTTGAGCCCGGGCATGTTGGTACAGGGACTTCCTTGTTTTCCTGCTCCATGCTCGCGCTCTCACGTTCTCCTAAATATCAATATTTCATACTTAATAGCTGTTATTTGGTTCTAATGTCGATTTCTTTTTTTGTCTTCTTTTCTCCCAGCATGGACACGGCCCGCTTGAAGCGCCAGGAGGACATAAAACATGCCCTGGCTTTTATACAGTGAGTAGTTCATCTCAGGACGCCATGATATAAAGTTAGACCGACTCTGACTTCTATATTTCAAACTTGTGTTTCAGGTCTCCTCTGGCTTATCCAGATCCAGATGGCTACCAGGTACTGCTTCCTCATACTGCCCCCTCTGCCTTCACCGTGTTGTTGTCGTATTTTTAGGTTTTCATTTGCTGTTTGGCTGGACGTTGGGGTCACGCCCCTCCTTCTGCATCAGTTTTGTTTCTTTTGAAATGTGAAACTTATGGTTAGGAACAAGGATTTTTCTGAACTTTTTTTTTAAGCTCATCTCACATCAGTTGTCATCTTAATCCTTTAATTTTATTTTGAACACAACTAGAAAATGTAATGTTATTGGGCGATGTACAGCCTCTGGTTCAGTTGTGTATCTGTCAACCTGTGCCTTCAAAATTCTGAAACAGATTCATGTTAGAACAGCAACTTTGTAAGATTGTAATATTGTTGAGGTGTAAGTGGCATGATGGTTGCTTTAAAGACGTTTTTAAGCCCTAAAGGGTTCGGCTTCTACTTTGTTGAATAGATGGTTTGGTACTTTGAATGTGTTTGCTTGGCTAGTGCTTAAAAATGTCAATCTGGAAATGTTTGCTCAGCTTAACACTTCTTATGGATACTTTCTGTGCATGTGTGGGTTTTCAGCAAGTACAGTCAAAAAACTTTGGACTCCAATTTGCTGGTTTGTGTGTTTGTTCTGTGATGGACTCGTGACCTGTGCAGGGTGTACCGTAGTCAGCTGGGATCAAAACAGTATCCTAGTTTAGATGGAGTGGTATAAAAGCTGGTCGGATGGATGATTTCAAGATATCTTGTCTGTGTTAAGTGATGGCCTACTGAGTTCATCGGTGCCATTTAGAACTTTTAGGTAAAACGACTACATTGGCCCCTCCTTTTGGCATCAATTAAAATAACTCTGATTATTGTGTCCCAGACACAAAGCTGATATCAATATTGGTTCTGTATGTATCCATGTTCCCTTCCAGGTAACAGTCCTCATCCTGTAAACTCTTGTGAAGAGAGCTCAGCCTGCAGATGGACCACCTGGACCTCATTTCCATCTGTTTTGTTTTCGCTTCACTCAGGACTTTCTGACCAAATTAGTGTGCAACCTGCTCGAGGAGGGAAACGACTTCTTTCGAGACAAGGAATGGGAGCAGGCCGTCAGAGAGTTCACCGAGGGCTTGAACGTGGCGTGCTACGCCGAAACGACGGAGGTCCACGTCCCCGAGGCGTTGTTGGAGAGTCTGTTTGTGAACCGCGCTGCTGCTCACCACAGTTTGGTGAGAATCATTTCAGTGTCAGTGGCTGTGATTCTGCAAGTTCATTAAACGGTTCATGTGTGGTTTGGACCTGCTGGTTGGTATTTATGCGTGCCACGTAGGTCCGAATGTGATTTATATTCCACGTGCGCATCTGTTGAGTTCAGTGGGTCAAATTATGTTATTCCACATTTGGAGAGTCTCCCTTTAGAAACTCTGGTGCCACTTTAGTTTTTCTTCTTGGAATAATCATTTTTAAGCTCATTTACATATCCCTATTACTGCCACCATATCTCCACTTAGTGCGAGGGTCTACCATCCTGATCAGAAATCTGTTTTAATGCTTTTCAGCAAATGTTCCATGTTTTAATGGTTTAACACCGTCAGCAAGTCTATTTTGTGTTTTTATATTTATCTTTTCTTTTTTTTTTTTTTTTTTGTTGCTTTACATGTTTTTAAATTGAGTTCCGAGAGAAAGTTCCTTGTTTTTAGAAGTGGGTTTGCTTATTTCTCATGTGAAATCTAGCAACACCGCTTGTAAACACACCTTAATTCCTACAAACCAAATGAAATTGAAAAATGAAGATTTTCCGGTTTTCATTTTGTACCTTTTGATAGACGCTGAATATAAAATTCCTCATCAGGCTCCCTTCTTATTGCTTCCTATAAAATATCTCATCTGCACCAACAGCAGTGCTGGTTTCTTGGTCAAGTTTATGAGATTTAACCGACAAGCTGTCAATAGTGATATTGTCCTATCAAGCATGTGTAAATGTCAAATGGCCTAAATGCTACAAAACATGTGAATCATGGAGACTCTTCTAAGAACACTAGTGTTCCGATTGACTGCCCCTAAAATAAAGTCGTCATCAGTCAGTCATGGAATTCTAGTCAGCTTCATGAATGATCCACTCCACTTACACCTTTTGTATTCACCAACATAACCCTCAGTGTTGTAGTATTTACTTGACTAGCTTTTCTGACTGTCTGAATGTAACCGGATTCTCACGAGCTTTCAGTGCACAACGCCCATATCCTGCAGTGTCTTTCATCCAACCGAAAGGAAAAAAAAATAAAAAGGCCTGACATTGCCTGCAGAGACAGGAAAAGGCAGGAACAGTCGCTATCCCCAATCTCCCGCTGCAGCTTTAGCAGCTCTGCATGGTCATTTAATTAGTTTGCATTTCTCCTTGCTTGTCTTGTGTTAATTTGTTGTTTGTTTTTTCTCTGACAGGGGAAGTATGATGAAGGCGTGCTGGACAGTGACCGTGCTCTGGAAGTCTGCCCGACCAGCCGCAGAGCTCTTTACAGGAAGGCGCTGTGTCTGAAGGAGCTCGGGAAGTTCAGGGAATCCTACGACTGCATCACAGTGTGCCTGCTCATCTGTCCTCAGGTGAGGGGAGCCGAGCAAACGCTGCAGTGCACAAACAGCCAGGGTTAAATACGAAATCAAGTCTAAAACAGTGATGGAAATATGGGTTTAAAATCACTAAGTGATGTTTTAAACTGAAAAGTGTGTGAGGTCTATTTATTTGAGCTGAAGTAAATTTTATCCTGCATCACATATGATCAGGTCCATCATTTTAATTTTACCTCATTTTCAGAAATAAATGCAAATGCATGATTCCTTCTACGCTTCCTCTTCCTGTAGCTGCTGCTGCTGCACATTCAAGTTAGTGATGGTGAAGAAAATCTCTGCATTTTACCATCACTAAAGTAATGAATCAATAATGCATCGCCTGAGATTGAAGGAGCCCTGCTACAGCTGTGATGTTTGCAGACACTAATGTTTCACACAGATGAACAAAAACTGCTTCTCCTTGGAGAAGCGGAGTGAGGTGAAAAAATAAACTCAAAAGGAGAAGCTTGTGTGGGCATCTGCCTGAAACAGGAAGTGTCTGATGCGGCTCAGATGTGGCCACATCATCCCATCATCTCTCTCATGCCATTGTGCTTTAAGATCAGAGAAAGAAGCCCCGGCTCGGGGAGTAGAAGCTGTGTTTTCGGCGGTTTGTGCTCGACCTTATTGTTCTGAACCGCTTCCCAAATGGCAGCTGTTCAAAGAGGGAGTTGCCAGGGTGTGTTACTACGTCCACGAAAAGATCTCGGGCCTTCTTTCTCAGTCTGCTGCCGGAGAGTTTGTGGAGGTGAGGGAGCTCCAGCCCGGTGAGACGCCGGGCTGCCTTCCCCACTCCTCTCAGCAGCAGCATCTCCTGGGGGAGTTGGGGCTTTCTCAGCTTTCTGAGGAAGAAGAGATTTGACCAAGTTTGTGTTGTGACGAGGCCTAAAGACTAATGGGAACAGGCACCAATACGTGTTAATGCGTATTCACTCAAACCACTTCAGTGGGTGGTCTGGTCCGCATGTGCTTTGCGTAGTGGAAACGATACTCGTCCCGAATGCGGCCCGGGACAGCGGCATACGCTGTGGCAGCTTGCTCAGTGTGAAGGAATATAATGTTTTCCTAGTGGGTTGCTTCTGAGAAAGACGTCAAGGATGTTTGACGTTTTGATGGCCTATTCGCCAGATGTCAGGAGTAGTGACTGTTTTGTCTTCAGTTTGTATAAATGTCTAGACTCACTGACTCCCAGAGAAGGCGAAGAGGAAACTGTGTTTCCTCCTCTCTCTTGAATGAACCACAAGTATGGAAGTATGGAGTTTAGGTTTTTGGTTAAACTTATTTGTCTCAAAGAAAGATTTTAATTTAATATTTAATAGTGATATAGGATTAAAGTTTGATGCAAGATATATCTGTTTCAATTGTTTCCTTATTTTTGCAACCCAGCTATAGACGATGGTTTCAAAAAGGGGCTTAAATGTATGAATCCCGCTGCTTCACAGAGAACAATGATCATCTGGTTTGAAACGCCATAGGACCCAAATTTTATGGACTGTTTTGAAATGGTCAGTATTCTGTCAGGAAGCAGTCAGTTCATTTCTCATTTGTTTTGTCTCCATTCAGGACAAACAGGTGAGCGATCTGGCTCAGGAGCTGACCTCCCATCTGGGCCTGAAGAGTCGAAAACCCTACGTCAGCTCCAAGGTTCGTAAACACTTTCTACCGTAATTTAATGGACATCAGATTATCTAATTCATTACCGATATTAACCTGTTCAACAAACGTGCATATAAATAAACTTTTGATCCTTTTCCCTTCTCTTCTCCAGGCGCCTGCAGATCACTTAGGGAATGGTTTGAGCTCTCAGCAGAGCGCTGTTCCAGGTCAGACTGCTGAGACTTCACCAACATGCATGTTATTAAAATTAGGTTGTTGCAAAAGCATAAAAGATGAATAACTTGTAAACTCTCTGTATCTCGGCTTCTTGGTTTCTCCAGCTGCTTCTCCCGCTCTGCCCCAGTCCTCCCACACCCTGTCTTCTCCAAACCACAACACGCCGGCCTTCTCCAGATTACCTGACAGGCTGGAGAGTCTGGAGGACTCCGAGCTGATGGGAGATGATTTGGACAGTCTGCTAGATGACTTTTCCACACAGCCGGAACAGACCGAGGTGGAGATTATCTGAGCTGTGTTTGTCCTTGTGGAATGGAAATTTCACTCCTGTTTGCTGATAAGGAATGAAAAGGCCTTTTTATTGTAGTGGGTCAGGAAAGAAGGATATGTGATTTTGCCACAATACTATCTATGCTCTGAATAGTTTTTTCATGTTAGACACAATGAACTATTTTACTGCATTTGAGCTCATGTAACAAATGAGCCTGATGTAAAATATCGTTGTAATTAAAGCCTATTTTCTAAAAGTGACCTTGCCAATCAGCAGGATTAAGATGGAGTGACCAAAACAGGCTCACACAACAAAGTTCATGTGCTACATATCAACAGATTCGACCAATCAGATGAGGCCCCATGGCCCTAGATGTCTCGGGTTAGTCATATCATTCATAACTCGTGGTTTTCTTGCTTTTCCAGGTAGCGTTCCCGATCCCCAGCAGTACGTTGGACGCTTTCACACACCCCGCCCTGTCTGACCTGCCTGCCCCAACTCCCAAGCTACCCCCGGCCTTTTTCAGCTCGCCCATCAGCCAGCTCAACGCCCTGGACTCCTTCTCCAGCGAGGGGCTTGGCGCCTCTGCCGCGACGCTGGATGTCTTAGACGACCTCTCCGCCTTGAGGCTCGGACAGGCTTCAAACGCCCCGGCCCCGGCCCCGGCCCCGGCCCCCGCTGCAGCGCTGGACGCCCTGGACAGCCTCGACAGTCTCGACACCCTCGACTCCCTCGACGACTTATTGGACGCCGCCGACGGAGGAGTTCATGAGCCCGAAACGAAGTTCCACCCAGGAGAGAAGTCTCTGGATGAACTGCTAAATGAAGCCCACCTAAAGTACACTTTCCCCATTCCCAATGGCCACGCTGCGGCCGTCCCTCAAGTTAGCAGTACGGCGCTGGGCCACCTCAACTCTCTCGACACTCTGGACTCGTTTACCCCGGGGGACCAGAGGGGAGGAGCTCCGCCTGCAGCCTCACACGTGGGAAAAAGTCTGGATTCCATCTCCAGTTTCACCGCAGCTGGTGAGTATGATTCATCGGTGCTTTATTTCATTGGCAGAGCAGCAGGAAATAATTCATTTCGTAGCAGCTAACAGGTGCGAGCAGGGTTTAACTTGCAGTAGTGCTTCCAGGGTTGTTTATCTTTCCCCCAGAAAAGCATCACATTTCATTTCAGAACCTACATTAAAAAAAAAAAGAGAGAAAATTCTGAAAACTAGACCACACGTAGAAAGAGTTCACTTCTTTTTTTTTTCATCAGTCATGCCAACTGTCTAACAATCGAACAACAAAAGCAGAGCGTTTATCACATGAAGGAATTTCCTCAGATTAGTTGTACTCACCCGCCGTGACTCAGAGGTGAACTGATGAGATTTCAGCAGTCAAAGGTCATACGAGGCCAGTGTGATCTCGTGATTTCTGCTTCATGCTTTTCCTAAAAGGGTTTGAACATGTTTGAGTTGGTTGTCAAATCTTTTTTTTTTTTTTAATGTGGATAGTTTTTAACTAATTTGAAGACGCTCAAGTGGCTGCACCTGTTGTCACTCCTCAGGTTTCCCGAGCTCTCACAGTGCCGCCGCTCCAGTGACCAGAGCTCCACAAAATCACTATAATGTAAGACTGATTGTCTCGGCTGTGTTTTACTCTTAATGTGTGTTTTATTAATGTTCACTAATACACTTTTTTATTCCCCCCCTCATGGAACTGAAGGAGAAGGCGAACAACGGGACCAGTGCAGTTTGTAACCCGCTGTTCGCCACCCACGAGTTCCTGCAGGCGTGTTCCACCTGTTTCCCTCGGCAAGGTGCGTCAGGAGTCTGATAGTGTGTCAACAGGGATCCTTGTTTCTGTTTTCCAAGTTATCTTATCGTAAAATGAATATCTTGATACAGTCACACCGCACTGACTGAACATTCGAGTCCAGCCTGACTGCTGAGTCTCCTTTTTTGATTCACCTTGTGTTGCAAAGATCTTTGTGAAAATATTTGTGTTTGGCTGTCAGGTGTGGGGATATATAGTTACGTTCACAAGCCGAATCTGGCCCACAACTGTGCGCGAGACGTTCTCCTATGTAGACGGAAGAAGAAGCCCCCCGCAGAATGGGTCCGAGTGCGACCGATTCCCGCCTGGAAGTCATTTATTGGACCTTTTGTGCTGTGCAGAGGTAAGCATGTGATCAAGAAATGAGAGATAGTTTTTGATCCGTTCACTTCTCATTGTAGTTAAACCAGTCGTACACAAATCAAGGGCATGGAAACTGTTTCCTGTTTTTCTGAGTTAACCGTTTGTTTGTTTTTTTTTAATGTGCACAGAGGTGATAAACTCTGGAAAATTGGGTGTGTGTAAGTACGGAGAGGACTGCACGTTCGCCTACAACCAGCTGGAGATCGACGTTTGGACGGAGGAGAGGAAAGGGACGCTGGACAGGAGCCTGCTGTTTGAGACGACCGCTGCCAAACTGGACCCTGTCAACAACATCACACGGCTTCTGCAAGAGAACAAGGGCATGTTCATGTTCCTCTGTCAGGTTCGTGCACCGGCGCCACCATCTTACATGCATCACTGCGTATTTTTCTTTTGACCTGCATGGCAGCATCTCAATCGAATCAGGTCAACTGGTCTGGCCAGTTGATGTGATTCAGTTGATTTTTTTGGATTGAAAGTTTTTTTTCAGATGTGTTTCCCTTTTTTCTCTGCAAATTAATTTTATGTAATTTTTTTTGGTCCGTCTTGTCTCAATGTTTGTCTCTGTGCTGAATGTCTGCAGGAGTGCTACGACAACAAACCCAGAATCATCAGCAAGCGCTCCCGAGACAATCACACCGTCTGCTCCAACTTGGACGTCCACCATAATTTCGATGCCGATAAGTGAGTGTGTTTGCCCCTGTTTTCCTTCCTCCACTCATATTACAATAAACTCAAATTTTTCGGTTCTCGACCGGCTGTTTTCTGAATTTTATAGGCAAAATTTTGTTGCCATTTATTTATTCATCTTTTCTCTTATTTTTTGGGTCAGGTGCCTGGCGTTTGTGGTGAGGACCCACAACATAATCTACAAGAAGGTCCGGCCGCTGAACATCCTGTGCCAAATGGACTTGTGCCGTCAGGCCGTCCGCTACGGCTGCGGGAAGGAGGACACTTGCCAGTACGCCCACTCCGTCATCGAGCTGAAGACCTGGAGGGTGCAGCGCGACACAGGTGGAGTCCCGACGCATTGATTCATACAGAATTAACATGCATCCTAGGAAAAAAAAGAAGACGTTACAGACAAGTTTTTCACCCCAGGAAAACAAACACAAGCATATATGAGACGTCCTGACCGATCGAAATTGTTTTTAGGCTGGAATAAGCGGGAGAACTACAAACACAAGCAATGCAGTTGCAAATATCAACATTTTTCCAATTGCATTCATTTAAGATAAATCAGTTTACAGTTTACAAATTTACATCTGCAATGGAAATTAGAGCTGATGGAGTGAATTCACATGCATCTGATCTTCCATCTGTTCCCAGTGATGATAACCTTTTGTCTTTCTGTATTTTCAGGTATCACCCCTGATGAGATTGTGAAAATATCTGACAGATTTTATGAAAAACTGGAGCAAAGCTCAAGCAAACAGAAAAGAAACAGAGTAAGAGATCATTTTTAAGCTTTTCAAATTTCCCATAATCATAATCACAAATTTATCATTGATAATTACATGTTTTTGTTCTTGAAGTATGTTTTAAAATAAGAATGCTCAATATAATCATACTTGTAAAATATTTTTTTTTTCCATTAGCATTCAATCAGTGAATTTTGCTTTTTTCCTTCTTTAAATTCAAACAGTTGTCTGGCGGAGGCTCTGAGAACAAACCAAAAGGAGCCGGAGGAGGAGGAGGAGGAGAGGCTGGTAAAAACCTGGACATGAATATGAAGTTCGTTTGTGCTTATTGCTGGCGAGACGGCCTGATCAGTGTCCCGGACAAATCCCTCAAACACTGCTCCGCTAAAGCCCGACACGCGTGAGTAACAGCGGCGAACCCGCGGAATCAATACTTCATCAGTTCAGAGTGACGCTTCTGAAACTGAAATGCATCAGCATGTCGGATCATAAAGTACGACTCCAGCTTGAACTGTTGACCGAACGTTTTCAGTCGGAGATGATTTAATTAAAAGGAAAGTGTTCATGTTTCTTTTGCTGGAGATCAGATTATATTGTCTTTTCTTTTCTTTTTTTTAAAGCTGTTTTCTTCAGCGTTTGTGACTTTGTTCCTCAGGTGGACCAAAGATAGACGAGTACTGCTGGTCAAGTCTGTAGAGAGGAGTAAATGGGTTCAAGTCCGACCGCTGCCGCATGCCAAGAATTTCCCCCCACAGTATGAAGTAGGTGCTGCTCAGTTCTCTCGCTCGCCAGGCGTGATCGCTTTCCCTCTGATGTGAACAAATGCCAAACCCTTCATGATAGGTCCGTTAGTCTGCTGAACAGTAACGAGACTCATCTTGGATTTTGTGGAGATGCGATTGTCACGTTTACATGAACACTGAAGGATGAGACTGATAACAGATTTATATACACCAAGAATATCATCTGACTGAGTCAGTGGATCAATTGAATTGAATAGAAATAGAATGTATATAATATATAATGTTAACATGGATAGAAGACGAGCCTCATGTTGCAGGTCTCTCAAGGCGCTCATCCTTTTATCAGATAATTCTGCTCGTGCCCAGAAGGGGGCAGCCAAGCACAGTTGGTTGTCATCTTGACATTTTAATCTGATGAAGGCCCAGAAGGCTCTCTGCCTGTTGCGAGTTTGTCCTCGTCAGTGTGGCCTGTGTCTGACGGCAGCGCGGCTCTTTTCTCGGCAGATATGCACTCAGATTCTGACCAAGAAGAAATGCACCTTCCCGGGCAAGTGCACCTTCGCCCACAGTCCAGAGGAGCGGAAGATGTGGATGTACATGAAGAACAATGACTGTGAGTGGACGAAATCTGTCTTTGGTACAAGTTGCCTTGAAATAATGAAGAGAAGCAAAACAAACTTTTTGCTTGTAGCAGTGTCGTCTCTTCATCTTTTATTTGTCACATTACAGTGAGTCAAAGTGTTGTTGTAGAAACCATTTATTCATTCATTCATTCATTCATTCATTTTCTGCCGCTGCTCCCTTTCGGGGTCGCGGGTGGCTGGAGCCGATCCCAGCTGCTGTGGGCGAAGGCGGGGTACACCCTGGACAGGTCGCCAGTCTGTCGCAGGGCTGACATATAGAGACAGACAACCATTCACTCACGCATTCATACCGAGGGGCAATTTAGGGTGACCAATTAACCTACCATGCATGTTTTTTGGACCGTGGGAGGAAGCCGGAGTACCCGGAGGGAACCCACGCACACACGGGGAGAACATGCAAACTCCACACAGAAAGGCCCCGAGCCCCGGCCGGTATTTGAACCCAGGACCTTCTTGCTGTGAGGCAAGAGCGCTAACCACCACGCCACCGTGCAGCCCAGAAACCATTTAACTAGATTTTATTTAATCTTATCCAGATATACTGACTGATAGTGATGGTGTTGCTGCGTTTGTGCCTACAGTGTTCGACATGCAGCAGATGTATGACATGTGGCTGACACTAACCGTCCAGAAACGCCAGATAGACGAAACGCAGCATTTCTCGGAGGAGAAATTCATCATGATGCCAACGGACTACGCTGAACCACTGGTGCGATGATCAGAATTATCAGTTTCAAAAGGAATAGTCTGATCGCTGAGTGCAAATGTGGAGTAAAAGATGACAGTGATGCTCGTTTCCCTCCATGTTTCAGAGCGGGTTTCACTGCCGTCTGTGCGGTAGACACAGTAACGGCGAGCGGCAGTGGCAGCAGCACATTTCCTCCGAGAAGCACAAGGACCGGGTGTTTAGCTGTGAGGGAGAGGACGAGGCGCCCATGTGGAGCTACCGCTTCCCCGGCAGACACTTCAAACTCTGCCCAAAGTAAGACGCTACGCTCAGTCTCACTTTCACTGATCAATGAAACACCTTTTCACCTGTGGTCCTGCTCACGTTCAGGTCGGAGAGCAAGTGTCCCGACGGCCTGAGCTGCGACTCCGCCCACAGTCCCGAGGAGCTGCAGGAGTGGACGGAGAGACGCGACTTCCTGCGAAAGAAGCTAGCTAAAGCCAGGGAGGACATGCTCATCATGCCGGATGAGTTTGACTTTGGAAAGTACAACTTTCTACTTCAGGACTGAGAAATATTTTCAACCATTTTTTTTCCTTTACTGCCAAACAAGCATTTCTGAGTATTAGGGGTTTTTACAATTCAGATGACTCACCATGGAGGACTTCAAAGTCTGAGAAGTATGTTTCTATTCATCCAACACTGTTTACTTTAGATGTTAGTGATTTCAGGTGAGGCTTCAGCACGGACTGCACAGTGCTGTTAAAAACAAGCTTGTGTTGGCGCCACATTAAAAGTCAAAGCTTTGTTCACCAGTGAAGTTTCATAAGGAAAACTTAATCAATGATGTACGCCATTTTCTCGTGCCTTTTATTTTGTTCTTTTTCCACTTTTGCAGTGCTTTTGTTTCAGCGGGGATTGGGAATAATGAGTGCCTTCAGTTCATATTTTACAAAACATGTTCCGAAACATAACCGTGCAATAAACATACTCCCCATAGATCATATCTGGTTTGTGTCTGGTGGTGTTGTTTTCTGGTTTTGTGTGCTTGATGAGAGGAAAAAGACAAAGGGAAGGAATGAAGCTTTCCACTGGAAGTTTAATAGTTTTGTCCCACTGCCCTTGGCATGTGGTTCATTCCTGTTCTCAGTGAAGGGGCATTTCCTGCAGTTCCACAGTGAACAACAGAGCTCCAGAGAGGAGCGCAGGAAAGACCAGGGACTGCAGGGAACTGTTTTCATTTCAATTTATCAGAAAACATAATGGAATAGTTAGTTATTCTTTGCCACTTGACTTTAAATAATCTCTTTTACAGCTTTTGCAGAACAAAAATGGGCTTATTTCTATTTAATGTATGCACAGACAAGAGATGAGGATGGGCGAAGTTGTGAATTCTGTTAAACCAGAAGACTGCTAATCAAAGGCAAGCCTCAATAACAAATCCTTCATCAATTCTTCGCCGTTGTTACACCTTTGGTCGATGTTGCTGGAAACATCTGGAGAATACGGAGCCTGCAGTGAGGGGGCGTGGCCTCGGAGTTCTCGCACCTTCTGTCGGAGTTTGAAAGGTCAGCGGCAGCGAATAACGTCAACCAGCCGAACTTTGTTCGTCTTCTCGTGGAGTATGTGGGGAGGAGGCCTTCAAACATCATTTGGTGTTTACTGCTTTGTGTAGTTACTCTTCAATCAGCCCACCAGGTGGCGCGCGACACTCTGCACGTGCCGTAGTACGTGTAGTAAACGTCCACGGCTTGGAAGCGGCTGTTGTTTTGGTTCTGACTCAGAGCGCCCGCCCCCTCCCTGCTCTCTGATAGGCTCTGCTGGTTGATTGACAGCTGTATGCACCACTCCCGCTGCGCCCACACGCTGAGGGGGCGGGGCTCATTCTAACAGCCGCTGTTTGGACACATGCAGACGGCCCCGTGATGCTGGGAAAAGTTGGTATAAAGTGAGTGAAGTCAGCGGAAGGCAGCAGACAGCTTGAGCTTTTCTCAATCTCGCAGACTCGTTTTTTGACCACTGGAAGTACTTTCACCGCGTATTCATCATGTCGACAGCCAGCCAACTATTCTTCGGAGACAGGAGCGACGTACCTGATCTCCTCAAGTCTTTGGCCGACTATCCCTTCTCTTTCCCCTATTTTGAGGATTCCGGTAAGAATGTCTTTTTAACTTTTATCTGTGTGAAATATCATTTTGAACCTTTGATTTTTTTTTTGCTATAGCACACCACATTTTCGCGATATTTGGCCTCAGTGTTTTGTGTGTTGCTCTAAATTTCTGAGACTATTTAGGAACACGTTGCTAGGCACGTTTGTGATTCATGCCACGGTCATACCCACGTTACTATGGTGAATAAACTATCCAGTCGAGCCTGAAACGGATCAAATAATTCTAAACACAGTAATCCTGTTGAATGTTAGTTATCTGAATCTGGACCTTTAGTGAATTACTGAAATCGTCAGATTTACTCCTGCTGTTATCACTTCCTTGTTGGCTGTAATGTTGGGCTGATTAAGTTTTCTTGCAGTTTGTTATAACTGGGTTTAATAGTGAAGAGAGTTACAGGAAGCTCACCCTGACTTTTATGAATTAAACATTAGTTTTGCATGTATTTGAGTGATTTTGCTTCTCATGGTTTTTCCTGTTACATGAATGCAGAGAAGCTGCTTTTAAATATAGGTTTCACTGTGATATTTCAGCATGGTGTAATATTTGGACAACTACAAAACACCTCTCATTAGATTGGGATGGGTTTTTTTGTAATGATTCATTAGTATAGCAGGTTGCTGTAATGTGACTGTGCTAACAGGCCTGTGTCTGCAATGTGGGATCCTTCAGAGCATGTACAGGTGATGAAAGCCTCTGAGCTGCTTCATGTCAGCAGACTGTCTGTGCAGTTTCTCCACAGCACCCTGCACCTGATGCAATAACACTGAAACAGCCCTCACTCACAGTTTCATCACATCATTAGGCAGACTTTATGTACACTTTTCGTGCTTATCCTCAATTGTAAAGTGTATTCAGGTTGTTTCTTGTCTGTATTTGGTTACAACTGTGTGGACAGGAGTGAAACATGAGTGATGAGATGAGGGAGGAGAGTGCACAAGTAGGACAAAGGTCTGCAGCTGAAACTGAACCAGATAGGTTGGGATCACGTTACCTGTGTCCTTTCCTTTATTTGTGCTCAAGTCTCCTGTCACTGTGGCAAAAACCCGTATGTGGATACTTGCAGGTATCACTAAAGATTGAACTTGAGCTGTTGCTAAGCAAATACAGAAATCAAAAATTAGAATTTTTTTTCCCTCCTACCAGCCCTGCACAGCCAGAGTGAAAAATCAGACTCTGTTTGAGGACTTGACTCATCTGAGGTATTGAGGCTGGGAGTTTAGCAAAACAGTTCAAATTGCTAAGATACAATGTGTCAAAAGCTATTGCCACACTTTGGCTGTCATATTTGAGTTTGAGTCCAACTAATCTCTGTAAATGGTTTCTAGAAACCACTGCATTCTAAGGTAATTTGGAGTGGAACTGTCAAGATGTGCAAACTTTCATGCATTTGTTTAAAAGTTTTGAGTTGTCCAGGAAGATTTGCTAAAAAAAATAAAAAGTAAAGACTTTAAATTTCTTTGGAGGTTCATTAAGTTAAGTAACTGTTTAATGTGGGCCTCTGTCTGTACAGACGTGCGGTGTGTGCATGTTCTACCTGTTTATACATGGGTTGTCTGTTCACACAGTCCAGAAACGTGTTCAAGGTTTGTAGGTCATGTGAGTGCACATGTTGCTCTGTGCTTTTCCTGCGAAAGACTCGTGATCTGTTCAGGGTGTGCCATGCTTTCACTCTGGATGAAGCTTTATGGATTTGACCTATAGATAACTCTTGGGGGAAGCTCCTCCCAAAGCAAAGATAAGAATGGAATAATCTCACATGTTGATGTTAAAGGAAATGATACTGAGAGATATTAAGTGGGGACATGCTCTTGATTTGGATAACTGTAGCAAAAGCTGGGGCAAAGTTCTTTTAAACGCACAACAAAACTACAGCCTGACTGAAACAGGAGCATTCAGAGATGCCTGAAAGCATTAGTGTTTCATGTTATAAACGTAAAATGCATTTGGAAACCAGCTGTACAAGCTGACGGTGACGTACATTGACTGATCTTGTTTTCTCAATGAAGTAATTGTGGATCTTTTCTCAGGTGTCAGCAAACAAGATATAGCAAGGATTTTATGGTCAGATGTTCAACAATTAATATCAGTCTACAATAAGGTCCATTAATCCATGTTTAGACTTGAATTACTCAATATGTCTAAATCTGCATCTGTGCACTGCCAAAATATAATCAGAGTTAAGCATTTTAAGTGGTATGATTCAAAACTTTGTGAAGAAAAGCTTCTTTGAGATGTGTTTACTGCAGCGGCCTGCTGTCACTGTGTTCTTTGTTTGCTTTGTCTTCAGTGGGTGAAAAGCAGCTCAGTTAGGCTTACATCAGGTGACAGACTCAGGCAATGAAGGTCATTCCCTCGACGATGGTCTCAGGCTGCCTCTGTATTATACATCGAGTTATCAATTTCCAGTTATCAATTATGCAGCATTTGAGTGTGAGCAGATTGTATAGAAAAGAGTGTGCCGTTCCTAACAGGCCATATAGGTGACCCAGTTCCACTGGTCGCAAATTGAAGACCATCCCCCCTCATGCCATGAAAACCCTTTCTGTTAACCAGATTAGCGAGCCTTTATAAGCCGGACTGGGCCATTCAGGAATAACATGGGGCACCTGAGAATTGAGGGAAAACATCAGATAAGTCAAGACGACAAGGCGTAATGAAAGACAATGCAAGTGCTTATGTAGTTTTCAGTGTGAGGCTGTTTTACCTGAGTTGTCAGTTAAAGATATAACTGAAAGGTTAATGTATGACATAGTTTACAGAAAAGGCTTGAACAGATAACAGGATGCAGGCAATATTTAATAGCAGCACATGTCAGACACTAAAGAACACATCTGTCCATTTTGTAAAAAAAATAGTTAAAAAAAAGAAAAGATTTATTTTTGAGTGAAACACAGCAACATGTCAAAAAGGATTTTAAGGTAAAGTGCAAATTAATAATAGTAATATTACTTACATTTTGCACAGGATACAACCTTTTGGGTTTGTTTAGTAGCTGCAGTGGTGGTTTAGAGATCAACTGCTATTTATATGTAGTGACATTTGCAAAGACCTTGGTGGAAAATCTCCTTTGGTTGATGACTAAGAGACGGGAAATGAACTGGTTCAGACACAGAATTGTTTGTTGTTTTGTTTGGGATCAGAAGTGAGAGGTCATCATAGAGTTGAAGACAAGTCTGGACAAGTGAGCAGTGAGCGGAGAACTGTTCCATGTGTACACGTCGTCCACCCTCCTGACCTGAGACACATGTAGGCAAACGAAGCACCTGCTGATCATGGCGGAGATCCCCCCCCCATCGAACATTCCTTCGCACCATACAAGTCACGCTGCGGAGTCACTTTTCCAGTTCAGCGGAGCAGCATAACACAGGCCCAGTGAAGTCCTGTGACAGTCCTCAAATAGTTTTGCATGCGGTGCTCGTGCAGGGAGTTTTAAATGGAGCTATTTGCATGTGGCATTGGGTCTTGTTTCATGTCCTAGTCTGAAAACTCATGTTAAGGTCTCGTGTATTTTGCTCTGGTGTGCAGTTGTGTGTAGTTTGGTTGATGGTCGAGTCATTTAGTGGCAAATACATGTGAGTCATGCATTTTTGGGAGGACATTTCAGCTTTTAGAGTTCCTGCAGTGTCCATGTTGTCCAACTCTTGGACTGTGTATACAAAATCTTCCTTATCTATTCCAAAGCAGAATATTAAATTACAAGGCCACTTCGTATCGCTATCTCTTTACAGACTAAATAGAATATTTTCATCAGTGGGAATGGTAGAGGGCAATGAGATATGTTTATCATCCAGCAGATATTTGCAAACACAGCAGCTCTCTACCTGAGGCTTTTCTTCTTTTCAATAAATTTTGCAAAAGATTCAGAGACCAAGAATGACAACTTTTGGTATCAGTGACTGATGACTCAGTGTAATTGTTGTTAAATTTAAGGATGGAATTTATTGTCTTTATTATTGCAATAGAAGACTTATCTGCACCTCCACTCAGACAACGCAATGAATAGTCCATAGGTCCTGCTTTGGGCTGCCGCTTTGTATTCAGGCTGCAGCAGCAGAGATTTACTGGGCATCCTTTCTGCAGCGACAGATGCTTTGTTTACCGCGTAGGACTGGTAATAAAAACACTGAGATTAGCGATGAAGGTGGAGGACTGTGCTTCTGAACATCGTGTTCCTGAACCCAAACATCCTGAGAAACAGAGCGAGACATTCTGAGAAAGAGAGAAGGAGAGAGACAGAGAGAGAGAGAGAGAGAGCTTCTCTGTGTGCCCACTGTCTCGTGCAGTGGAGCCGTGCATGCGTGGAAACGTGAGGTTTCTCCTTGTTGCAGTGCCGGTGCTGATGTGGAAGGTTAAAAGCATTAGAAGATGTTTTTTGCGCTATTAAATGAAAAACTCGCAGCCATCATCATTTTTATTTCTTGGGCAGGTGACCACCAAAAGGCAAATTATTGATGTAAATATAAATTAAAAATTATTCAGTAATTCTTTTTTTGTGATTTGTAAGCTCCTAAAAAGTAAAAATTCAACCATTGAGTACCACAGCTGTATCACTATGAAGATTTAGCCATTTGTTGTGAGGTTATTTATTTGATAGAGTACATCCAATAGGTTTGGCACAATCTTTCATCGTGATACTGTTGTACTGTTAACTTTAAAAAGATATGAATGTACAAAACAGAGATAGGTGCATTGAAATCTTGAATGAAAAACAAGGCTCTTCAGAAATGATTACATTTACGTGTGACAGTTGAATTTTTTTAAGCTGTTGCTACTGTACATTGTGAAATATTGTAATTTTTGTAAATCATCAATTTTTTTTATTCTAAGTGTAATGTATGTTCATACTAGCTTCATTAACAACAAAATTCAACTAGGCTATGAATTTTTTAATGCACAATGAGATGTGCATGAGAAACATATTTTTTTCTATGGCATCATGGTGGTTTCAGTGGCTTTAGTTTAATTTAGGTAAGTTCACATAGCATCACATTAAATGGAGTATGAACCAGTATATACATTTCTACGGAGGTATTTGCATCCCTTAAGCCCAGTATTGATTGAGATAGACACCATTTTGACCTTAGTTTGGGAAAAAAAGGCTTAAAAAATGACTGAAATAGAAAAGAATTGCACTTTATTAATACGTTACTGGAAATTGCCCTGTTTCTACACAGACAGTAACTTTTAATAATAAACAATGAACAGAATTTGAAATATTTACAATAATAGATAAAAGTGAAAGGAGATTTTATGCTGTCCTACTCTGAGGCAGATCGGTCTGTTTTTTCTCTGAAAGCCTCCAGGTGGCACAGCGGGTAATACTCCTTGCTCAATATGCAGTTGAGTTTTCTGAACCTCCTCAACCTGGACACCTGCTGGACTGAATCCAGCTCAATCTCTTTATTACAGTCATGTGGCTATGATGGACAGTCATGATGAGTGTTTTCTTGCATAATTATTTAATCACAAACTGGTTTGGGCTGCTCAGAAAAATTGTAATGTGTTTGTTCAGTGAAAACAGTCCTCAAAAGACAAGCTGCTGGAGAAGTCAACCTTCAGCTACAGAAAGGGAACTGTCTGGGTTAGATAAAGTGCTATTTGTGGTTTTGAATCAGTGTTTTTAATTAAAGGAATGCTATCTTGTTGTTTACATACTCCCTTCACATGTGATCTAGAACTGCCATTGTCAGTCCTTATCCTGGAAGACTTGTTAAACCAATGGCATAAATTAAATAAAGTATTTAAAAAGCTTCAATCTCATGCCTCCACTCTCACAGGTTGTGCTACAGAACTAACTTGTTTTAATAAGTCAAAGTTCAAAAACTATATTAATGTTAAAGTATCTCCTAATTTTCTATAGTACAGAGCAACATTAGGTTTATATGATGACGTCTGTTCGAAAATGCGATTGTAAAAGGATTTAATAATGCAGATAAGGGCACTAAATGTGAAGAATTGCCATAATATCATTGCTTTGCTGTGTTAATGCCCCGTGCCAGCTGTTCCAACCTTGTGCGCGTGCCCGCTCGCTCTCCTTCTCCTGCACGTGCGAAATGTGTGAAGCCACGCCCTTCGACAGCTTGCACCTTCACGTGACAGAGACGAGGGCGGGGTGCACGTGTTTGTCCACGAGTGTCTGTGCGCCTTTTGGCTAGAAGTTCACGGCGCGTGCACAGCGTCTTGTTGAGTGTGGTTGAGGTGTGCAGCGCCGCGACTCGCGCTCTGTGATCTTACTGAAGCGTCTGCATGTTTATTTAAAAATGAAAAAAAAATTCACTGCAAACTGCACGACGCTGTTTGTTCTCAGTGTGACTCACGTTGTGCACGGACGGACTGTATATGAACTTAAAGGTGCGTGAGCAGCCAATGAGCAGCCGCGGAGCGACTACACTGACAAAACCGGACCGCGTCAGTATATGTATACATTAATTTGACAGCCCAGTCAGCCAATCAGCGTCTACTATTCCACGAGTGGGCGGGGCATCCTGCTCATGAATATCCAATGAGCGGGCTCGACGGGCGCAGGGAGAACGAGGGGTTTTTGTGTAGTGTTGTTTTCGCTCCCTGAAGCGTCAGCGTTGTCATAATAAAGGCTTCCTCAAAACAAACGGCAGACTAAAACGAGGAAGTCTGCGGTTGTCGCGAGCCTTTCGGAGGCAGCTCTTGATACCAGCGTCGCCGCGGTGCGCACGGAGAGCTCAGCGGGGAACAATGCCTGGCAAAGCCGCGGTGGCAGTGGCGCTCCAGCCCGGCGGTAATGTCGCTGCTGCGGCGGCGGCGGCTCCGCAGAAGTCCTTCCCTTTTGTTTTAAAGAAGATTATGGACATACCTCCTCCTAACATCCTGGAGGAAGGAGACGACGGTAAGACCCAAGTGGGAGAGGGAAGCAGCGAAAAAGGGGAGGGGAGGCAGTCGTTGTTTGTGGCTCAACTGCAGGATGTTGACACATTTTTTAAGGACTCGACAAGGTGTGCACAGTCGTTTTTGTAATTGTTTTGCGGTTATCCCAGGTGTAGTTTGACGCATTGCATTGCAAATGGCTCAGATCGTTGGGTGAGGGTATGGCTCACGTGCCATATGTTGCACGAGGTCAGTTTCATTTGAGGGAGCGTGGCAACAATAAAAGAACAAAAAGTTCTAACTCATGTGAGCGGCTCTGCACGCATGGGAACCATGCAGCAGACACACCTCCAGAATCACACACTGTCTGACTCTGCACTGAACCCCTTTCTCTGGCAGAATGAGGCTTCTGCTTGATGTGGTGTCCGTTTGTATTTTGGGTGCATGTGTGAGAATTCTCTCTCTCTCTCGCTCTCTCGTCTCTCTGTTTGCCTCTAGTCTACTATCTCACTTCCGCAAAACCTCACTCAGTCTTTTTCATCTCACCTATCAGTCATTTCCAGGTTTCTTTGTTTAGCAGCTGTCTTTGTCAAATGTCTAATTCCCACCACTGCTATAAATCTTTCAGTCCTCTGTTTTTTTTCGAGCTGTGTGAATAAGAGTGTGTCTGTTCAATTGTGTTGACTCCAGTTTTATTGGTGTTTCACGCAGAAATCGAGAAAGAGAAGTTGTGCTCCTCTGAGGATGTGGAAGGAGGTGGGGGTGTGGCACCCAGTGCTGGTGGAGGCTCCAGAGGAGGAGGCGGCGGCGGCAGCGGTGGAGGCAGTGGTGGGGTATCAGCCTCCCTGACTCCGGCCATTTGGGACAAGACGATTCCCTACGACGGGGAGACCTTCCATCTGGAGTACATGGACCTGGACGAGTTCCTCCTGGAGAACGGCATCCCGGTGAGCCTGGAGGAAGAGGAGCTGCAGCGGACTCTGACCTCCGTAGAAGGCAAAGGCAAACCCCAGGTTGTCTCTCCAGCCGCTACGACAGATATCTCGACGACTACTACTACTACTGCTACTACTACTCCTCCTCCTCCTCCTGCCGCCCCTCCCACTCCTGCCGCGGTGTCTGTCTCCGACCCACCCTCTCTCCCATCTGCCTCTGCGGACGCCTCAGACCCAGAGGAACCGGTGACAGTCACCACATTACAGCCAGCCAAACTGGAAGAGGAAGACGAGGAGGAAGAGGAGGAAGAGGGCGATGATGAAGAAGAGGAGGAGGAGGAAGGGCCAGAAGAGGAATCTGAGGAGGCACCAGCAGTTGTGGAAGTGAAGAAAGCAGGTTAGTGATCAATGCGTTTTTCTGTTAGTGCATTTCCATTTCAAATGTAATAGTTTTCAAAACACTTTATTTTTGATCCTGAGTTTGTATTTAATCCATCATCAGAATGACATCTGCTCATTGTTTCATTCTAGATGCTGGCATAATATTAAGTAACATGCTACTGTGCAGCTAAAGCTCTGACCTTTGAGCCCATCTTATAGTTTTAGTCATTTTAAGCTTGAAAGATTTAAAGGAGATAAAAAAAAAAAAAAAGAAACAATGTTAATATAAGTCAATGACTGGAATGTTTCAAAGCCGCTGATTTGATAACTTGTTCCATTTTATATGATTCTGAACTTTTAATAATCATGTAATAACTGTTTCTATATTTTTTTCTTTACAAATGAATCATTTCAACAGTTACCCTGAGCAAATATAAATATATAAAAGTCAGAAAATCACAGATGAAAAATGTACTTTGTAAAAGCTCTCAACTATATAACTTTGTTCACATATTGTAAGATAATGTCAAAACTGCCAGTATAAATGCAAAGCAACAATACATCAGCTTCCTGGGTGAGGATTAGGAGGAGAAACATGTAAACAGCACATCTAATGGCCATCCTTCACACGTAGAGAAACTTCATCTGCAGGTTTGCTGCTAATCTAATCACATATTTTTAGTGCTTTGTCTAGAAAAATTGATCTGGGGTAAAAGTTCTTTCCAGTTCAGTACCGATTAGAATTATATTGAATTTTTTTCCTCAATATACAAAGTTCAAATGTTAAAAAATATCTCATAACATTACAGATCAGACAGCGTCTATTAGATAAGGGTGCATTGAGAGGCACAAACTAGTTTAAAAAAGTTGTAAAAAAGTCCTGAGAGTTAAATATCTGCCAATCTAAAAATTCAAATCATTGATTTCTTAGATTCTCAGAAATGTCATTGTTATCTAAAGTTAAGTGAACATCTTTTTTTACAAATCAGACAGAAAAATAGTTTTAAAGACTTATGTTTGGAATCGGTCAAACAAGCAAAATATACAACAAAGCAGCTGATTTAGACTCAAAACTACGACAGCCTCAGAAATAATAATGGGATCATTTTTATGTCATTCTCCATAGAAACAATAGAATAATAAGAATGTAGCTCATCAGCCTGTCGATGTCCCAGTTGTTGATGATTATTCCAGTTTTTGCCTTCGAAGTGGTGACTACTTTGTTTTTTCCTGTCCACAGAACGCAACACGCCGTCCCCCATCGACCCGGACGCCATCGAGGTGGACATTAACTTCCAGCCAGATCCCACAGACCTGGTCCTGTCCAGCGTGCCGGGGGGAGAGCTGTTCAACCCCCGCAAGCACAAGTTCTCTGACGAGGAGCTGAAGCCGCAGCCGATGATCAAGAAAGCCAAGAAAGTTTTTGTTCCCGACGAACAGAAGGTTAGTGGAGAATTTAAAAGTAGCCTTAATGTCTTGATGTTTATTAAGTGTATGCACTGGTTTCAGTATCAGAGGCTTCACTGCTCCGGTCAGTCCTACTTAGATGAAAGCATTTAACAAAACAAAGCCGGTGGCCGGAGGATTAGAGATCAAAGATGTGGGGGATGTTTTCACAAACAGATGTTTGCTTGTATCAAATCCCCCAGTTCTGCTCTATTCCTTTTTCTCTCTTGTAATATTCGACTCGTTCCTCCCAGGATGAGAAGTACTGGTCCCGGAGGAAGAAAAACAACCTGGCAGCGAAGCGTTCCCGCGACGCGCGGCGGCTGAAGGAGAACCAGATCACGGTGCGCGCCTCCTTCCTGGAGAGGGAGAACGCCGCGCTGAGGCAGCAGGTGGCCGAGATGAGGAAGGACTGCGGCCGCTGCAAGAACATCCTGGCCCGATACGAGGCCAAGTACGGCCCGCTGTAAAGAGAGAAACAAAAGCAAATTCAAAAGTCTCCGAATAAAAATCCCGTGAAGTTTCATTGAGACAAAAGCAGAACTCCCTTCCCCGCAGAATTCAACACAGACACAAACAACCAAGGGAACTTAAAATTTGCACTGTTGTCTTCGCTGACCTCCAGTCACCGCGTCCAGTTCCAATCGCCGTCTCCTCAACGTGATGCTGGAATTTGGGACGCACACCGGCAGGCAGTGAGGCATGATGGGAGCGGTGGTCACAGGACGGCCCGTGGAGAGCGCCTGGCTCCTACACTCGAGAGAGGAAGTGGACTGTTATGGACACTCCCATGGTTAAATCCGCGAGGAAAATCTCTGCTCTCCTGTCAAGGGAGGATGCAGAAAGTCAGGAAACGTGACGACAGCCAGCAGATACAAAAGAATCACCACACAAATCAGTTTTTAATCACTGCACAGCACTTCTTAGAGGACCAAAGCATGAGTAGCATCAGTCAGACGAGGGCGTGTTTAGAGCGGTGCGCACTTGCTGTCCCTCACTTTTCCTTGTGTTGCACTTGCATTTACTCTCTGACTGAGGAGGAGGAGGAGGAGGATTATCTCTCCCATGATGCAGGAGCGGAGCAGACGAGCGCTCGAGTTCAGGAGCAGGGGTCGGGTTGAGAGCCGGAGATAGAGAGGAGGCCTCAGGTTGGCGCAGGAGAGGAAAACAAGAGGAGTTAGTGGTGCGTTTCGGTTCAGTCACAGTTCTTCCGTCTTGTAACCCACATGCACGCCTCTGCACACTCAAAAAATTCAAAACAAGTGTTTGCGCATACACAGCCCTCCCTGTACCATTTAGTTAATGCATTTTCAGTGTATTCTCTCCATCTTTGCACTTTTTTCTTCAAGGAAACACACACTCATCAGTGTAACGTTTAAAAATCCGACCGGTGGCAGCTTATCATTCAGCATCAACCGCAGGGGGAGGTACGGTAGCTCGGAGTGGCTGGAAAAAAAAAAAACCAAGCATGACCTGCAGATGGAAGCTACTGTGATTGAGCCTTTCTTTCTACTAATCTCAGCTTCCTAACGCGAGATTGAATCCGAATCTTCTGCAGTGATGGTTTCCACACACGGAGGGAGTTTGTTTTGTTTCCTCTGCTGAAGGCACTCGTTTGATGATCTCCAGGGCCCTCACTGGTGGAGGGATATGTTCATATGTAGGGCTGTTTATTTTACTGCACACTGCAAGTAGAGGGCGCTAGAGTCACTGCCTGTATGCTGAAAGGTGTAGTGATGGCTGGGTTGAGTTGTTTTCTGTTTTTATAGTGGAGGAAACGAGCCAGGCCTAAAGTTGAGTGCTTCTGAAGCTTGTATATAAACAACTGTCTCATCTTCTTGATTTCCTACGACAGGGACTCTTGACTGTGTCTTTATTAACCCAACACTATTCCTTATATTTGCCAAATAGTCAATGAGTGCTGTATTTATTCTGATGGTAATAATGCATCTGTTGATTGTGATGTACAACAATATGTCAGATAATTCTATTTCAATACCTATATAATAAAAACCAATGACAAAGCAGGGAATTCAATGGATAAACTGTGCTTTTTGGATGTTTGTTTTTAAACAGATTTCTATGGTTAAATGGGACTTTTTTTCCCTTCTATACAGATACATATATGTGTAAACACACAAAAGACAGGGGACACTCTAATTTACCTCATCCAGCACTTCCTTTTTCGTCTGGTTCAGAGTTAAGCAGGGCTACAGAGCAGTGTTGGTTTTAAGCAGAGAGCACATTTGAAGCAGCCCAGTCGCGTCTGGCAACACTTTTGAGGGGTTAAAGTGAGTTCTCTTTGCCAAAGTGGCTGGGTCTGCGTCTAAATTAGTAAACACGTTGCAGACTGTTATGGGACTCCGTATCTCAAGTGTCTTCGGCCGATGCAGATTATGTGATCGGCCGGCTTGTGCTCATAATCATTGTAATCTTGGGAAGAAAATAAATGTGGCAATAATTACCCTGTTATGTAATGCTTGTTTAATTTCAGTAACAATGTTGTATGTAAAACTTGCTATGATGTACTAAATAGAAATGCCCCAAAGTCATTTGTGCTTCCAGTTTTGATCCTCTGTAGTCTAGGATCTTGATGCATGAAACCCAGTAAACTTGTCTCATTTTGTTTTCTCGTAAATTTGACACCAAGTGTACTTATGTCTGTAAACCATCACTGAAAACTGCATAATGTTTTTGGATGGGTTGGCCGATGGTATATTGTACAGCTCTGTCAAAAAGAAGAAGAAGAAAAAAAAAAGGCAGAACATCTTTGCTCTGATGTCCTGTGTTTCTGACTTGCATAACAGCACCACCTATCCTTCTGCAGCCAGTGCTTGACCTTGTGGCAAACATCAGCTGAAAACGGCATCTTTTGATCACTGTGTGAATTGTTTCCTATTTACTGAAGATTGATCTATATCTAGATACACTGGATCAGTTGGAGCTTTTCGTTTCTTGATAATGTGTTTGGGTTTTCCCGACGGAACCGTAGCGCAACCGGCGTTTCGGAGGATTTAGATTTTTTTTTTTTTTTTGCATTGACATTCAGACTTGACATTGACTGCATTATGCTGATTAAACATCACGTGTAGTTGATGAATGCAAACTTGTTGTAGTTAATTTTCAACTAAATTGAAACTGTTCTTAATAAGGTTGATTAAAGGTACTGGCCAAGAAAGGCTTTTTAGAAGACAATAAATCAAGATCTAATCCTGTATAGTACCGCGTATGTTATGTAGCAGCCTCTTTTTCTAATGCACCTCATGAAAAAACAACTTGTATTTCTGACTTGATCGGGTTGCAGATTCTTCCGATTTGGGGGGAAAATGAAATAAAAAAAAATTGACTGTATCAGCGGTTTGGGTATCAGAGCGAGTGTTTTTTTTTTTTTCTCCTGCAGGTGAAAAGAGAAGCTGCTTTTTTAAATCTTCAATTTAAGGCAAGCCATTATCAGAAAATGACACCTTTGATGAGGTATTAATCGATTTTTCTTGATAGATCCGCTTTGCCAATTTCTAAATTTGGATGCAACGCTAACTTGCAGTAGCAGCACTCTCCCTGCAGGGGGCACAAGTACTAAGCTGCAGTTAATTTGTTGACCTGTAGATGGCAGAATCTACACCACGTCCCTGTAGTGACTGTTTCCGATCCTCTTTTCGAACTGTTCGCAGGTTTCAGGAGCGTCGCTCTCCTTGTTTACTTCTTAAAGTAGCTTCAGTACTCCTGGAAGAAATTAAAAAAAAAAAAAAAAAACATTTTTAAAGTTCTGTTTTTTGGGTGTTTTTGCCTTATGTTCTCTTTTTATATAAATGTGTTTTGTTTTGTTTTTCTGTTAGGTGTTTTTGTATTGTCTTAACCATGTATCGGATACATGCAACTGCAGTACCATGTCTAATCGTATCTTGTATTATGCTTATGGAATAAATTGGAATTTAATGACATTTGGGAACTTCTTTTTTTTCTTCTTCCTCGTCTTTGACCTTGTTTGAGTCATTGGCCATCTGCAGCAGCGTTGGTGCCGAGAGACAAAGAAACAATGGGCAACAAAAGAAACAGTGTGCTGGACCGGAGGAGACGTCATCCTTGGCCTAAACCTCATCTTTGATGCACACATGCACGCACATCCAGCACATGTGCACGCACTAATTGCGATTTTTGGTCGTTCTTTGAGATGCTTTCGTTCTTTTTTTCGTGTCCCTTTGTTGCCAGGATCCTGCTCATCAGTATTCCAGAAGAGTAGGAGATGTTGCGTAATGATCACATCGACACACAGGGGAGCTGTGTTGCATAACAGCAGCAGCCTCAAAGACCAGTGGGATGGGTGTGTGTGTGTGTGTGAAGGATGGAGCTAGGAAGCAGGGGATGGGCTATAGGAATTGAAAGAGGGAGGGGTGAGGGAGAAAAAGGGGGAAGGAGACGAAGGGAAACAAGATGGCTAAGGGATGGGGAGAGAAAGCTGGAGAGCTGGGATGCGTGAGCTGAGGGAGGTGTGGGGGAGGGGGAGGGGGAGGGGGGATGAAGATGTAGAGGAGAACCAAGGAGGAGGCCAGCCATGCATGTTAAAGTCAAACCACCACGCTGTATGTTAGTACACTGTCAGCTCAGAGACCGGAGTGCAGGACGGATGGACGGATGGACGGATGGACGAACAGGCCTCCCGAGCAGCGCCGCATGATGAAATGTAAAGTAATATCTGCTGGGATGGGTCCAGCTGAGGTGGGCGGCGAGCAATCTGGCTGTACTCCCACTCGAGAATCCCATCTTTTTTTTTTCTTTTTTTTTGCTTTGAATTATTGATCAAACATCACTCTAATTTGTTTACTGCAATCAGGAGGACGCGCCGCTCCACATCCCCAATCTGACGAGTCCAGATCGTCTTTGATCTGCAGTATGTTCAAGGCCGAGATGCAACGACGGCTCGGAGGCCGCCACCAGGCAGGGGCTTCAGCTCAGGAGCTGCTTTTCCAAGTCACAAGCAACGAGGACGACACAATTATCTTATTTTCCATGCTCATTTTTTGCCAATCTGTTTTTATTACAAACTTAAAAAAGAATCTGATACAATAAGAAACTGCAGTAGTAACTCCCCATTCCCGAGGGGCAGCACAGAAAACAGGTCATTGCATTTCAGTAGTGAAAGATTCATTTTACATCTACAGGGTGTACAGATCAGATACAAAGTAGGAAAAATAATAAAATACAGGCAGGAAAGAAAGCACTATATTTATACATCATCTGAACTTTTAATTATTTCTATTTTACTCTTAAATGTTAAATCTTACATAGAAAATAAACTTCTTTTTATGACAATGAAATATTCCAAAGTGCAAAATAAAATGCACACGTCGATATAAGCAAAAGGACATCAGGATACAAAATTGTTTCTTTTTTTTTCCACCGTCTCTTTTGATGCTTGACCCCGGCTATAGAGCAGCCTGTGTTTTATGGACAACTTGTGGAGTTTATATCAGTCCTTAAAACACTAAAGATGTCACGCCTCAAGACTCCAACTCGTCACAGAGGAATAATAATCGCACCTCATTTGCACTAACAGTTCAAATGTGAGATAATACAAAGTCGTTTTTGCACATGCATCATGGGGCTAAAAGGGTTTTATTTTATGATTTTTTTTTTTCAACTTTCCTTTCACAGGCTAACCTAAAGCAGGGTCAACTAACATCACACCAGAACTTTATTCACAGCACATTCGTTTCCTTCGTCCTTCCAGCAACTCTGTCTTCCTAATGAAGAAATTACTGATTTATTATTTATTTTCCTAGGGTGCAGAGAGGTAGGAACCCCTTTAATCCTTCAGGGTAATTTAAACTATGGCATTACATTGCACTGGAGAAGGGTGAGCCTCTGTAAGCAAAGACAGTCTGGGATATGGCTATAGTACCAGTACCGGACGGACCAAAGTGACGGCGCGAGGATGAAGAAACCTAAATGGTAAATAATCAATCAGGAAATTAAAAAGTCTCATGTAAAAATGAGAAAATCTAGATGGTGAAAAAAAAATTAAAGGTGAAATGAGGTAAATATGTACTAAGGAAAAAAAAAAGGGGGGAGAAAAGAAAACAAAGGAGCAAGGCGCTCAGAAATAAATTTAAAATGTGGAAATTTTTGGTTTAAACGTACTGCCTATGGGAGTAGTGTGGTCCGACTGCCCCGGGAGCACAGAAAAAGTGATATCAGCCATCTTTTCCTACACAAACCCACTGTAAACATTCACGTCTTAAACTCCCGACCCGAACTGAAGAATGGATACATTTACCCGTCTTATTAGACAAATGCTGTACAAGGTACAATACACATTCAATACTTTATTCTGTACATCTTTATTTTATCTCGGTTTGCATATATTCATGTTATTTTCTGGAAAAATAACTTCAGCATGTAAGAAACTAAACAAAGAATCTGAACATAAGAACTTTTATATATAGATATATACACACATTTCTGGACTTGCCATGTCTTTACTCATACAAATGTTAAGTCATAATTAGCAAAAACGAAAATATAGAAATAAATTACAAAAACAAAAATTATAAATCTCTTCCCTCACATTCAGAACATTTGGGGAAAGAAAAAAAAAAAGATGTTGACTTCCCCACCCACCCTTACCCGTGGAAAACTAAATGCATGCAACAAACCGTCACATTGCAAAGAAACCCAGCTGGAGTCCTTGAGCCATCGCTTACAAAATCGTTTTATAGGTGCCAGTCTGAAGAACATTCAAATGAACGGCTGAGAGTAGGACCGACTGCTTTGTGATACAATGAAATGCAAATTTAGCTCCCATCTCATTCCGGAAAGCATTTCTTGACAGCCGAATGAAATGTGCAATAGTCGGAGGGCAAAGAAATGGCTTATGGCCAACGTCCGCGGCGGCGCACGAGCTTCAGGAGGCCAGCCGTAAAGTGCCGGACGCGCAGAGGTACCGCTCCCCGGAGCGACGGATGGACGACGACGACGACGACGACGCCTGGATCCGGCTCTTAAACACACACACATTGTTACAATCAACAGATTTCCACCAAGCAATCCCCACACACACACACACGTGACATTCCTCTGCAATTTTGTTTGTGTCGCCGCAAACGGCCGTAAGAGACGAGAACGACTCGAACTGTATGATTGGGGTATTTTCTTTGTAACAGCTGGATGAGCAGAGATCAGAGGAGAATTTCAAGAGGAGGGAGAGAATAGTGCGAGCCTTTGGCTTCAATACCATTTAAGCTCAACGGCAACGTGCTCTGGGTTTTAAAAGTGTCGCTTTCTAAGCCATTACACCCCGGACGGCGCGCAGGCGACACAACCCTCGAGCTGCTCCTTCCTCTCGCGCTCCCGTTTCCCCTCCATCTTCCAGCGCTCTCCCCTCTCCCTTTCCACGCCGAGGAAAACCTCTCCTTCATAGTCAAAGTCATGCTAAGCCATTTATCACAATCCCCGCTGCTGAGCTGCTGCATCCCCTCCCCCTCGCCTCCTTCCCTGCCTGTTCACCTTCACACGCTGCTGACTGGAATGTATGTACACATTAACGCGTACAGCGCGCGCCACCCTCCATTCGCGCGCACGCGTGAAGACGGTTTCATCCCCGCGCGCCACCACAGAGGAATGGTTATTGTCTTAAAATTCAAAGATTTATGTTTTGGCCCATTTTCATCCAGGCTTCTCCTCCTCCTCCTCCTCTTCCTCACTGACCTTCATAACTGCAATTTCCCTCGACAGGGGCAATACATTCTACTACATCACTCCTTTAACCCCCCACTGCCTCCTCCTCTCCTGCTCCCTCCGTTTAAGCGCGGCACACGCAGGCATTTCAGCCGATGACAGCTCGCTCTCTATACGTCCGTAACGACAGAGTCAAAGAGGCGATGGACCCTCTGAACAAACAAATCCCTTCGATCGCGTTGAGTCACAACAAAACAGAAGAGGCACGCGCACACACGCACACACACACACACCAGAGCCCCCCCTCTGTATTTGTGGCAAGTAGGGCAGAGCAGATTGCAGAGCAAAGTGCTGAGTTTCCCACAGCCGTCGTTCCCTGCAGGACTTGGCAAAGTCCCTTTTCACAGCATGACAGTGCAGTGCAAAATGGAGCTACACTCAAACAGAGTCCATTAGACTACAAATTGAGGGAAGAAACCGAAAAAAAAAAAAAAAAAAAAAAAAAAAAAAAAAGAAAAGTTTCTCACGTTAACATTCGCTGCAAAAATAAACAAGACGAGATTGGCAATGACTACAAGGTAGTAAGAAACTCTCCCGAACCCACCCACCCATCCACCGACGTCTGTCGGAACCAGCACACAAAAAACGTGACGAGTAACAGCTACGGAGACGGGCAGGGTGGGGTTGGGATTCAGAGACATACCAAACAAGTCACATGGAATATTCGGTGGGTCTGAGATTTTAAATGTTTGTAGTAAAACTAATTCTTAACGTGTATTAGTATTAGAACAGTTTGTTAGAAAAACTGAAAATATCTGGAGCGTGGACTCCTCCTACAACCATTCTTATCGCAAATGAAGGCTTAGTTTGCCAGCACCACCGGCTGGAAGGACTGACTAGGATATTGCAAATTGTAGCTTCCTAAACCTTCCACAAATGGCGGCTTCTCCATGTAAGAGATTCCCCCGTTGCTGCCAATGATGCCCACGCTCTGAGCAGGAGGGCTGGAGAACGGGTCGAAGGAGGGGTGGGCGTTGACCGTGTGCGGGGGCTGGAAGGGGCTGGCGTGAGGCTGCATGGGCTGGGCGTCGGCGTCGAAGTAGAGGGGGCCCGGGGATCCTGGGTATACGAACTCTTTGGCATTGGGGGAGAGCTGGCTGGGGATGGGGCCTCCGAGGGAGTGCAGGGACAGCGACAGGGGCTTGTGCTTGAGCAGCTCCGGCGCAGAGATGGTGGTGGGCGAGCGGGAGAGCATCCTCTGCGACGGCGGCACGATGACGCCGGAGCCGGCCGCCGACCCGGCCCCGCTGCACTTCTTCATTTTGGTCGAACCGAATTTCGTGGCGGCGAAGCTGGCGGTGGTGAAGGTGATGGGCTGGGGACGGGCGGCGGGGAGAGCGGCTGGCGGCTGCTGAGCGGCGAGGTAGGGCAGCCCGCTGCTGGGGGGGGACGGGGTGGAGGTGTTGGAGGAGTGGACGCCGGGGTCGGTGGGCGTGCTGGAGCTGGGGTAGCTGAAGAGCCCGGGGCAGGACGGGGCAGACAGGGGCGTGGGGGAGCTGGAGAGCGACGGCATGAGGGCAGGAGACGCCTGGCTTCCGATCGGTACGAAGACTTGGGCATCGGGGTTGAAGCCCAGGTTCTTGGTCTCCTCGGCCTCCGCTTCGCCCTCTCGGATCGGCCCCTCGGCTCGCTCGCTGTCACAGCCGAGGCCCGGAGGGTCCTCCAGGTAGAGCACCTTCACTGCCCCCTTCTCCCCGATCTGGTAGGACACCTCGTAGGGGTCGATCCACACGCTCAGTTCCGCAGGAACATTCGCACGCACTTCCTCCGTGTCCAATCCACTTCTCTTGGCGGCCAGCTCCACCACGGGGTCCCTCAGCGCTCCCAGGTGGATGCAGCGGAAGCCGGAACCTCGGAGCGGTGCCTCGGGGTACCAGTGGCCCTCGAAACGAGACATCAGTATCCTCTCCAGCTCCTCGCCGAAGAGGTCGGCCCGGCGCCGAGGCAGCTTGTTGTATAGGTAGGACACGATGAAGTTGAGCGCCACCTTCACTTCCAGATGCATGGCTGCACCGGGCTGGCGCCGTCGTGGGAGCAAAGTGTTCAAGACGATGGTGCAAAGAGTTTGGCGAGGCAGCCGTTTGTCAGTTTCCTCCCGCAGCTTATTGTAAAATGTGTGATTCTCTTAGCATCGCCATGATAAAAGGCACCTTGAAGGCAGAGGCAACAGATTGCAGGCTGTTTTCAAATCTCGTTTTCTGGTCCCAACTGTGAAGGAAGAAGAAAACAATTTTACTCAGCATGAACATGAGGGATCTGTTGTTATTCTGCTGTTATCCAACTGCAAACTGTTAATCACAGATATTTTCTGGACCCTGAAAGCTACAGCGTTACAGGAAGCAGCAGAATAATCTCCTAATATGATCATCTTCTACAAACACTTTTCACATGTCGAACTCATTTCATGGCATGTTGAAAGACAACAGCAAAAGTAAAACTGAAGAAGATTTTTAATAGTTGTCCTGAAACTTGCATATTATTGTTATTTGAGAGATGAAAGTGTAAAATAAACATGGCATATCCTGATTCTGACTGCACTGTGATGAAAAAGCATTTTAAGTTCGTTTTTTGCCACAACAGGCTGAACAAACACAGAATTCTGGTCCAATCTGACGCTGATTAAATAAAGTTTCAATCTATACAGACTCTGGACTCGGTACAATTCTGAAGCCTGTCCTGTACCGACACTCTGGTCGTCTAATCAGAGGACAACATGTTCATGACTGCAGACAGCATTCAAATGAGAAGCTGCAGGAAACCAATGCAAATGCATAAAAACAACCCGAGTTCTGAAGCAAAGCGACCAAACTGCCTGCACTGCATTCGACATTCAGGAACAGCAGTGATAAATGTAGTGTTTCCTATTTCAGGCTTTAATCAGCTGCGGGATGCACTGATGGACGTAACAGATTGCGAGCTTCATAAATCCTGCATAATCTGAATCTGATCCCATGAAATGCTTCTTGCTTAGTGCTTCACCCACACGGAGTCCATTTATCATCTGGTCAACAGTCAACTGAAGGGTAGCTCAAAAACCAAAACACAGCCCTTTACTGGGGAAGCTGTGCAAAATGGCAGGACAGTAAGACTGCATAAAACACAGTTTCCCAGTGTGCAGCACGAGCGATCGCCTCCTCTCTTCATCTCCTCCCTCCCTCCATCGCTCACCCTCCCTCCCACACCCACGCACACACATACACAAACAATCCCCTCACATTCACTTCCCTGCCAGATGGGGATTCGGTGGCTAAGATTAGAAAGACGCCTCAGATTAAAGACAATTCTAATGTTATTACAAATAAAGCTGCACAGCCTGGATGCCGGGTTGCATGAGTGACGATTCGAGACGACGTTTACATGGAAAAGGGTGACATTGGAGGGATGGGATAGGAGCGTTGGGTATAGTGAAGCTATAAATAGGGCCTTTTTTTTCCTCTCTTTGCATCATCCATGGCGAAATGTTTCTCCCCCACCACCACTTTAATTAAAAATGAGTTACGGTGACTGAGGAAAAAGATACCCCTGCAACAGCCATCAGCACAGGAAAAAGCCTGAGCGCAGAAATGGCTGGGGCTCAGACTGCATCCACTGCATTTCGAACCTCTCATTATAAAAAGAAAACAGCGAGATGCTCAAGATCCAATGTCATCCAATGACATGAGAGGGAGAGCACAGGTCATATGTGCAGAAATATTACTTTAGAAGAGCTTCAAAAGTAAAACGTTACCTTTTAAATATATATATAAAAAAATTAAACCTATAAATCTCCATCATAACATTCTCAGTTGTATAGTTCACATGTAGGTTTGATAGAGCAGCTTTCTTGTTTGTGGGCCTGTTGTTGAGCGCCAGAGCATCAATGCAATCTGGGTTGTTATTTTTGTTTACATTGACTCATTATGAAAGCAGTGTGTGCTGCTCACCACCCGCTGCATGTCAGCCTTTTAACTATGAAGCAGCACAGCCACAGCTTATTCCCTTTTAAAAAAAGATTACCTGCAGTAACTAGAAAACATCTTAAAAACTGATTTTAGAGGCCTACCTGCACAGAGAATATACGTAATGTTATGATTTCTGTACATTCAGAGTGATTTAAGATTTTCCTTTTTTTTTTTTTTGCACTGCTGTTAATGCGCATGAATATAGTGGGAATGGATAAATATTTCCCTATTTTTGCATTAGTGATGGCCAGCTGAGAGGCAGCAGCAGGGGCTACCTGGATTATCAGTGCCATATGTCAGTCAAAAGGCAGCGGAGCAGGTGGAGAATCCCCCCCCCCCCCCCCCCCCCTTCTCCAAACAGTCGCTGTGAATTGAATTATAAAGCTAATTAAGTGGTGAGCAGCCTATTGACTCAGCGACGGAGCAATCAAGAAGCCAGTCGTTTCCAGCACAAGACAGCAAAAGAAACATTTTGATCTCTCTCGTTCTCGGATTGGTATACTGGAAAAAAACAAGAGGCTTTGGCTTCATTCAATGCCTGAACCAGCACAGCCATTCATTACAGTCAGCGCATTAAAGGTGGAAAAAAAAACACCACCAAACAGCAGCATTGCAGTTGTCAATCAACACATGATAAAGCACATTCACACAGAATCAGCCGATTTCATGCCATGACATTAATTACTCACCTATCTGCAGAAATGCCTTGGCTTGTACTCCTGCGTTTCTGTCTTTTATTCTCCGTGTGATGTTTCTGTTTTTCTCGGCGGATGTGTCGAGTCACTGGTTCAAATGTAAAACCGCCCCCCAGGTGCGTGTGCGTGTGTGTGTGTGTATGTGTGTGTGTTTTCCCCCAACCTCGGTCCTCTTTTCCACCCCCTGTCGCCGCTGCCCAGAGTCAGATGGTCTCCAGTCTTCAGGTGGCACTTTGCATGGAGGGTCCAGCGAAAGTTTACTGTTTGACAACCCGGCGTATTTATACAGCGTGACTCGCCCACACCCCCGTGACGGCAGGGACTACTTTCTCCACATGAGAACAGCCGCTTTGCTCTATTATTATTATCTTCTGCACATTCCGCCATGTTTTCACATCTCCCGCAATCAGCACGTTATAGATTAAATTTCCATGCTGCTGGATTTGTGTTTATTTGAAAGAACCACCAATTTATCATAAAAACAAACCGTGAAACTGCACCTGATGTCTTCAAGTTCTACATTTCATCCCCATTGGCATGTTTTCTCTTTTACATATTGAAAAGAATGCACATAAAACACGTGTATTCATGAAATGGTATCTGAAATTGACGCGCGTGCTCTATTTTACACCGCGGAGAGATATTTGTAGTTTTCTACGGTGCCCAACAATTTACTAAAAATATAAGCGGTGATGGCAACAGAGACTCTATTGGCTGAGATGGGGGCGGGTCCGCAGATTATTGGGCTGCAACGACTAAAACAACCTGACTTCTAGCAGGGGCTTGTGGGAAATGATGTGCCAGGGAGAAAATACCCTCGGTTATAATGGAGTTAAAGATTTTGTAAGCTGTATGTTTTTCACATATATAATTTCAAGAATGTCCATCTTGAGGATCAGGGATTTAAATCTTTCATAAAATTGCAAGAATGATTACATTTATTTACTTGAATGACTCTTAATACTTAAACCTTGAATAATCATGTAAACAAAACTTTATTGCCTTTTATTAATATCATTTAATTTTATTCTAGTTTATGGGCTTATCCACCAGTAAACACACTTAATTTTGGTTAAGAAAAATGAAGGACAACAAAAACAGGGGAAAACAACTTAAATGCATGTACATATAATTAGTTTTCAGTTTAGTAATAGTGGTAGAAGGGCTGAAAATAACTAGATGGATTATATTCATCGTTGTCATGTATTTGTTTGGAATTTTGTTATTTTCTGAATAACAACATGCATGTTTTACCTCTGATAAAAGATGTCAGATGACATCCTGAGGAAGACTGTACACTCAGTCAAAACATGTCAGCAAGGTAAAATATCTTTTCCTATCCTCAGCTGAATATAACCTCCAATAAAACAACAAAACTGTATCAATGTAATAGTAATCCTCAAAGAACTTATTTGGAACAGCCTATGAGCTGTGATACTTATGATATTATGTTGCTATGTACATCTGACTCCAATCATGCATCCTCTTGCAGCTAATTTTTTAATGTCGTCATAGATCATATCTTAAATCAGATTTACCGCTAATACTTTGTCAAAGTATTACATTCACTCGTGTTTTATTGCTTTTCCATAACAAGTTCAATCATTGCATTTTCTTAGTCAAACTGACAGACTAAAGGCAATTAAAACTGTACTCCCTAGGATGAGATCTCTGTACTGTTGCGCTTTTACTGTTCTGATAAAATTGCTATTGTTCACAGAATGCCATTTGTACTGTTGTTCAGTTGAAAATGTGTTGCTGAAAAAGGAATGAAGGTGAGTTAATTTTAAAGAAAATGCTGGCCATTTTTCTGTTTTGTTTTTTTTTTTTTACAAACACTTTAAGGGACCCTCTAAAATAAATAAGGCATGTTAATTTTGATGCAAAAATATATAAAATACACTAAAATGAAGAACTGAAGCATTGCTTTTAACTAAATAATATGAAGAATTCAATGAAAAATTTCTTTGGACTTCACCCTACAATTTTAAACAAAAATATTGTAGATATCGCTCACAATGTCATTTACTTTTAGAAAATTAAGCGAAAAAAGATTAATAAATAACCAAGACCAACAAGCCATAGCGAATCAGATGACGTCACAGGAAGGCGACCGATACCGTTAAATAACTCCAAAATGGCGGCTTATTGCCTGACTGTCACCAGATTGCGGGTAAGAAAACCTTATTTTCATGTCGAGACTAATTTGGACCATCACTGACGGAGACTATGCGTTAGATTAAAGGCATGACAGTCGTTTAGTGCAGCGGCTCTGGCTCATAAACGAACCTGAGCGGATAAACCAGGAGCTAAGTGCGCACTTTGCTCCGCTGGCAGGTCACCGTGTCCCCGTGTGACTCCTGACAGCTTCGCTCTGTAGCGGCTCTAATCCACCTCCGATTTAACACAACCGAGCCCGACTAGACCTTTAAACACACCAGTTTAGAGCACAGCTGACATTCCTTGGTCCGGACGGGCCTAGATGTCGTGGTGTTTGCAAGGTGAACGCAAGGTTAAGGAGTTCATTTGTTGATGTTGATACTTATGGCTGGGACTGTTGCAGAGGGGCGTTTCTCTTTCCTCAGAATCAGATTATATACATCATTTTCATTTTATTTAATCTACAAGCACATTAATCCTTCTTTAGCATTAGATTACATACTTCTTTTTTATTTAAAATAAGGCAGCATTTAAAATTAGTTTCTGCTTCTTTTGCATCATTTTCAGTTTGTTTTTGTTTCTGGTTCACATGAAAACCTTATCAATAAGTGAAATGATAACTTTTAGAATGTATTTGATTTTGTCAATGACGCTGATTTATATTATATTCACCTTGTATAACTGGTTTATTTCCTTTGGGTTATCAAAGTTTTAGTTGCCACACAAGACTGGGTGCTCTGGTCTGTCTGTGTGGAGTTTGCATGTTAGCATGGCAAATAGGTGTGATAAAAGGGTATGCAATCTGGATGTTGGTTTTATTTGTCCTTTCATTCAGAGGTAATTACAATACAGTATTTGTTTCAAATAAAAGATGAGTAAGCATAGTTGACAGAGAAGGCGGAAAATATGCCTCTCAGTAGAAAAGTTCTCCAACAGATTCAGACTCGGACATGGTGGCCCTTTGCTCTGGCTGGTTAGGGTTTCTACGCAGTGAAAAGGTAAACATATCTGTATAGAGAACCAAAATTAACAGCACAATCAACATAGTGCACAGTAATGTGGTCTGCAACCATCAATTTTCATATTAAAGTATGAATTTCCAGAGAGGAGAGAGACGGACTAGGAGGGAAGTGCTTGTTATCGTGAATAAACACATGGAGGGTAAAGAAAGAGAGGATCTCATTTTATTTATTAATCCTATAACAGCCCAAGTAAGAAAATGTCAACTCTGAACTCAGCTGTAAGGAGTATCAATTTCTCTTTATTGGAACAACATGCAGGTAATACAGTCAAATCATGCAGAAGTAGGTTCTAAAAGTAAATATGACAGAGCGTGGGAAAAGTCTTAAGTGCATCGACATTCATGAAATTGTCATCCACAAACATGACTTCAGTTTCGTACAGAAGACATTCAATAGTAAGATACTTGTGAAACATTAAATATTGCTTGTAGAACACACTTGTATTAACAGTGTAGTGTTTTAACTGGTTTCACCCTTATACGTTGACTGAGTTACCTCCTGTATCCTCTCCTCCAGCTGGCCCTTGGAACCGGGGCAAGAAGGTTTCATGTCTCCTCCGTCTTCAGCGCCAAGGCCAAGGTGGCCATGAGCCGCTTTGAGCCCGACTCCAGCATCAACTACAAAAAGATGCATGAGAACATCAACATTGTACGCAAGAGGTGAGCAATCGCATGACCGTAAACGCACATGCACTGAGGGCTCATAGATTCCAGTTTGGCTCGTGTGGAATGGCTGGAGAGTAAATAGCTGCGCCATAAATCATGTGACACTTATAGTTTTGAGGTAACATAGCTGGTGCAGCCCAGGAGCTAAATTTGGATGACCTGGTGTCCCCCCTTCTAACTGAGCTGACCTGATTGTCTGGCTCTCAAATGTCAGGTGTGAACTGTGGTGGTGCTGATGCTCCTCACTGTCATGGCTTGGTCTTAATTTTTTGTAAAATGTGCACAACTGTTTATGTGATATGTGTGTAATGTTGTATTGTTAATAAAATACAAAGATTCTGTCATGAACACAATGGTTTCACATTCTTAACCTCACATTTCCCACAATGCACCTTTGCAGGCTCAACAGGCCTCTTACTCTATCTGAGAAAATCGTATATGGTCACCTGGATGATCCGGCGGGACAGGAGATCGACCGCGGCCGCACCTACCTGCGTCTGCGCCCTGACCGTGTGGCCATGCAGGACGCGACGGCGCAGATGGCCATGCTTCAGTTCATCAGCAGCGGTCTGCCCAGGGTGGCTGTTCCCTCCACCATCCACTGCGATCACCTGATCGAGGCTCAGATTGGAGGGGCTCAGGACCTGCAGAGGGCCAAGGTTCGGACTGGTTTCCTTCCAAATCTAGTGATTTTATTAAGTTGCTTTGGTTAACCAAATGGCCTGAGGCTGAAATGAAGAACCAGATTTAAGATCGAATAAAGCAGCAAAGTTTTTTTTGATTGTCACTTGAATCTCACTCCTCACCTCTGATTTTTCTGAACACAGGATATAAACCAAGAAGTGTACAACTTTCTTGCAACTGCTGCAGCAAAGTATGGAGTCGGCTTCTGGAAACCAGGCTCAGGAATCATCCATCAGGTTCAGTACACTGATTTGAAATAATGGTACAGATGTGTTCAGCTTCATGTGCTTGAAATAAGTATTAGGAACAGCACATTTTGAAAGGACTGAATGACCCAGTATGTGACTATCAGTGTGTCTGTTCCCGGACAGATCATCCTTGAGAACTATGCATACCCTGGTGTGATGCTGATTGGCACGGACTCCCACACGCCCAATGGCGGCGGACTGGGTGCCGTATGCATCGGCGTGGGTGGAGCTGATGCAGTAGATGTCATGGCTGGAATCCCCTGGGAGCTCAAGTGCCCCAAGGTGAGTTTTTAACCTCACCATAAATGTATTAATCCCAGTTTAAAGTGCACTGATTTGAGCTTGTTGAACTCATCCAGATAAATGTATTGGTTATATATGTTTTTTTCATTCATCGTTACACGTGTTTTATTCCCCTTTAGGTGATAGGAGTGAGGTTGACGGGGACCCTCTCTGGCTGGACCTCTCCTAAAGATGTCATCCTGAAGGTGGCTGGCATTCTTACTGTAAAAGGCGGCACTGGAGCCATTGTGGAGTATCATGGACCTGGAGTCGATTCAATCTCCTGCACTGGTGAGAATGAACAAGGATTTAAAAGGCTGGTCAGAGATGTTCTATATCTACATGCTCTGCTACTCTAATGACACATTTTAGGAATGGCCACTATTTGCAACATGGGTGCTGAGATTGGAGCCACCACATCTATTTTCCCCTACAACCACCGTATGAGGACGTACATGCACAAAACTGGGCGTGGAGGTCAGTTACCTTCTTTTCAGAAGTGTTTTGGGTCTTTCTTTTCTGTCTAATCTTTTTCATCTGTTCATCCTTCCACAGAGATTGCATCTGTGGCCGATCAGTTCCAGGAGGATCTGGTTCCAGATAAAGGCTGTGAATATGATCAAGTCATTGAGATTAACCTGAGTGAGGTGAGTTAAACACATAATGAGCAGATCTTCGGATCACCGGCAGCAGTTCAGGCCCAATCCTTACTTCCTGCCATTGTGTCGTTTCACCGCCTTTGTTCAACAGCTGAAGCCTCACATCAACGGACCCTTCACCCCGGACCTGGCCCACCCCGTGTCTGATATCGGGGCCATTGCGCAGAAGAGTGGCTGGCCCCTGGAGGTTAAAGTCGGTTGGTATTTGTGACACATCTGTATTACCTTACACCTCTCAACATTTAGCAGTGCTCACTTGAGAGACATTTGATGTTACCATCTTTATATTATTGACCAGCTGTGTTTAGATCATATTTCTGCTCAGTGATACGCCCGGTATCAAAAAGTGACCTTGAATACCGAATCCGATAGAAATTCAGCCTCTGACAGAGTGAGAACAAGTCCGAGGACCAGGATGTCTGAACACAGACCAACTCGGATCTCGTATCTCCTCATCTTCAGCATGACTTCTCTCATTTCATATGCAAGATGCGTCATTAAAAATGCACGAGCCGTTCCACTGTAACAGTAAACTAACTGTAGTTTCCGTTTTCTTCTTTGAACCAAACACACAAACAGGTCTGATCGGCAGCTGCACCAACTCCAGCTACGAGGACATGGGCAGAGCGGCTTCCCTGGCCAAGCAGGCTCTCGATAAAGGTCTGAAGTGCAAAGCCCAGTTCACAGTAACTCCCGGTTCCGAACAGATCCGGGCCACCATCGAGAGGGATGGCTACGTGAGTCCACCCTCAACATCTAGCTATCAGCTTTTATGACACGAAAGTGTCTTTAATTTCATATTTTCACTTTTTCAGGCTAAGATCCTGAGTGACGTTGGAGGAATTGTCCTTGCCAATGCTTGTGGACCCTGTATTGGGCAGTGGGACAGGTGGGCACCGATTTTACGTGATGTAATCCTTCATGAATGCTCCAATAGTAGTAGGTGGTGAGATGAGTATGATGAGCCACTTGCCACCTTCTTATAGGAGTTTCATGTCTTGTTTTTCGCTGCTACGTCTCATTCAGATGACTGGATTTTTTTTGAAAATGTGGAAAATTGTGTCAAGTAAGATAAAAGTAGTCCTGATTTTAGTAATGCTTCTTTTGTCTCCAAACATTAGTTGAAAATGAGTGATGTTTTCACCAGAATTATTCCTATCGTAGATCTTCAAAAGGCGTTATTCACGCACCAATAACACGCTGCAAAGACTGATTTACTTACAAAAGAATTAATATCAATTAATATGATAATTATCATCAGTCAATGAATCTGAATACATCGTTGTTCCTACAGGGTAGGACGATATTTTATTTCAGTGTCACAGATTGCAGTTAAAGAAGAGCTGAAAAAGGTTCAGTGTTCAGTTCTGAAGTGTTTCTGAGGACGTCTCAAGCAGCATCTGTGCACAACATGCTCGGCTAATGCCCTCCCTGTTTTGACCTTTTAGGAAAGATGTGAAAAAAGGAGAGAAGAATACAATCGTCACATCTTTCAACAGAAACTTCACGGCTAGGAATGATGCCAACCCTGCTACTCACGCTTTTGTCACCTCGCCTGAGGTAAGACGTGTTACCTGTCGAATATTGAACATTTGTAATTTTTAAGTCAATGCGCGCTCCTCACACACACCCACAATGCAGTAAATTGCATAACAGGAAGCTTTTGTTTTGTGCAGATCGTTACTGCGCTGGCCCTCGCTGGGACCCTGAACTTCAACCCCGAGACGGACTACTTGACCGCTCCCAGTGGAGAGAAGTTCAAGCTGGAGCCTCCCAGCGGAGACGAGCTCCCCTCCAGAGACTTCGACCCGGGACAGGACACCTACCAGCACCCCCCCGCCGAGAGCAGCTCAGTCCAGGTGATTTCTGATTTCAGATGCAGCATCTGCCCCTCATAGTCCAGAAAGCAGCACAGCACTAATGAAACACTCGTGTCGGTGAGGTGAGAAACTGGGTTCCTTTTTTCGTTTGTTTGTTTGTTTTTGATGTGGAGATGAAGTGGATTTATTTGGAATTACACAAGAAGGAGTCTTTATTTGACAACCTGCTGTGGTCCGGTTCAGGTGGACGTTAACCCCTCCAGTAACCGCCTGCAGCTGCTGGAGCCCTTTGACAAGTGGCATGGAAGAGACCTGGAGGACATGAGGGTCCTCATCAAGGTGAGCAGGAACCGAACACCTGCTAAAGCAGCCGTGATGATTCAGAGTGAGCACAAAAACAAGTTGTCTTCATGACTGTGGGTGCTGTAGGTGAAGGGGAAATGCACCACTGACCACATCAGTGCGGCCGGACCCTGGCTGAAGTTCCGCGGCCACCTGGACAACATCTCCAACAACATGCTGATCGGCGCCGTGAACTACGAGAACGACGCCGTCAACAAGATCAAGAACCAGCTGACCGGGGAGTTCGGAGGCGTGCCGGATGTGGCCCGATATTACAAGGCGAGGCTCAGGGTTTTGTTTGTTTTTATACAGTCAATGAAGGTAGATATACAGCCGATGGAAGATGTTTTCTTCTTTTAAACTGTTGCATGTTGAGAGCAGTGAAACTTCCCGGTGTGAAGTGATCAGTGCTAAAGCAGGTGTAGGTCGTCATCAGCTCGAGAGCGTCATTCTGACTGAAACCATTTCCTTCTGTTGTTGAATTTAGGCCAACGGAGTGAACTGGGTGGTGGTTGGAGACGAGAACTACGGAGAAGGATCCAGTCGAGAGCACGCTGCTCTGGAGCCGCGACACCTGGGAGGACGCGCCATCATCGTCAAGAGCTTCGCCAGAATCCACGGTCGGTTCCACGTGAGAGAACGAAACCGATTCAAACGTCCTCTGGCCTTTACTCCGTCTCACTGAATTCTTTTCCATTTTGTAATCATAGCGCAAAGAAGGAAATGTGACCGTGTGTATCTGATGTCCTCATGTAACCAGACCACAGAGGCCGGTTATCCGGTTACATGACTGAAATCTGGAGCAGCGTCTTGTTACCAGCTTGCATGTTTTCCTCCACACAGAGACCAACCTGAAGAAACAGGGCCTGCTGCCTCTGACTTTCGCCGAACCCAATGACTACGACAAAATCCGTCCTGACGACAAAATTTCAATCATCGGCCTGAAATCCTTCGCCCCCGGCAAGGTGAGCAGAGCGCTGCTTTAATGAACTATTGATCCGGCACAACTCCTTTCACATTATGCTGGAGGAAGAGTGTATTGACGCCATCTCCCCTCTTCCTGCAGTCCCTGTCGGCAGTGATCACGCACAGCGACGGCAGCAGGGAGACCATCTCTCTGAACCACACCTTCAACGAGACGCAGATCGAGTGGTTCCGGGCCGGCTCCGCCCTCAACAGGATGAAGGAGCTGCAGTAGACGGTGAAGAGAAGGAGCAGTAGGAGCCAGGAGGAGCCAGGAGGGGCTGTTGCGAGGGTTTGGGGGTTGTTTCTGAAGGATTGGAATGTGGAACGAGGGAGAGATGACGCCCGCTTTTAAATTTAAAGAATAAACCCACAAACACCTTCTCTCGCACGCACACACACACACACACACACACAAACACAATGTCGCTGTACCGATTGAAAAGCGCACACACTCACATACCAACATGAGCACTTATATGCAGACAGGATTAGCGTGGAAGCACTCCCACCTCCACAGGTAGAATTACACACACGGACTGACAATACTGGAGCTCGGCAGTTCGTTTCTGTTACCGTCAGCACCAATCGGTTGAAAATGTCACACACAGACGCTGATTTTTTTTCCCCCCCCAAATGAAGCTGCCGAGTACAAACGGCATGAAAACGGCAAAAGCTGCTCACTGGTGCATGTGTGTTTCGACATGGCGTGGTTGTCATTGTTGAATAATTCATCTTCCAGGGCAGTGGCGTCCTGCGTGTTTCAGGTGTGTCCCTGCTCGCACGCTTGAAAACAGTGTGTGTGTCACCGAAGCCTGATGCTCCTGAAACATGCAGGAGCTGCGTTTGATTATCTACAAATGCAATTCTTCATGAATATGTCCATGAGTAGATGAAACAGTTTTCTCAATTTTTAAGCCATTTCTCTTTGTTGGGAGTTCAGACTGCCGCCAGTCTGGTGTTACAACATTCTTATAAACTGCTAAAACTGTATGACAAATATTTCTTTTGCACTAATACCTTGATTTGTGTTGTTAACCAGGTAAATGTTGGAGAAAGTGTGTTGTGTGTGTTAAACATGGTGGTATTTATTGATTTTTCTGTGAGCCATCATACATGACTTCAGTAATATGTGATTTAGTTCACCTTCAAAAAAGCTTTTCTCATCAACACAAATACTGCAAACCCCCGAGTTTCACCCAGCAAGACATTAACCCGATTATCACCCAGCTTAATTAAATGTCGCTAGAGAATGCTGGGAAGAAAGTTGGAGATGCTGTAGGCCTTTGATGAGTCTGGCCTGGTTTTGATCTACCCACTCATAGAACATGCCAAAACAAGCTTTTTCACTTGCTTTTAAAGGTCTTTACAAGTTACTTGTACTCACGAAAATCAGAAAGTTTAGACATGACCAAAAGTCTCACACACACACACACACACACGTTTCACCGTGTATCGTTTTAAAATGTGTTGGATTTATTTAAAGGTTCGCTTACACATGAGATTGTCACTGTAAGATGTTCTTTTGGTAACCAGGAGTGTGGACGTGACCACCCAGATACATCAGATGTAAAATGATGTTTTTGCACTAAACAGGAAGACATGGAGCAGTTATAAACACTAAAACAAATGCTAATGTGTTATTTGGATGACAGTGTAACCAAACTCCTGGGCTCTCTTATGGACTGTAAGCATTATTAGCGAGGTCCCGTTGCGTCTAACTCGCAGTCTGTGTGTTTTTTATTTGCTTTCGCACCCGTGTTGCTGCTGTTCCACTCTTCTTCACCACAACTCCTCTAATTCGCTACATCAGAGTCCGTATTATGCTGCCTGCTTCCTTCTTCTGTCTCTTTGCACAATGGTAACACCTGAATGGGTGAAAATGTTCCTGTATTGACCGCTGTTGTGTTTTGCTGATTTTGACCTTCCCTCTGTGTTTTGTGGTGTGTGTATATCTGGGTGTGTCTGCCCCCCTGCTGTCTGAGAACTCCTGTGTGTGTGTGTGTGTGTGTGTGTGTGAACCGTCTCTGTGCGCCGTGATGGGAGATGACCATGCGTCCTCGTCTTCGAAGTGAATGTTTTTGTTCGGGTGGAGGTTCGAACCTCCATCGCACACTCAACGCACAATCTAGTGTCCAGATGCCTGTATACTAGCACTTTGTAGAGTTAGAAAAGTAGTGTTAAGACGCACTTGTCTGTTTTTCCTCGACACATTTCACCTTCAGCACATGTGAATATATAAGAATGACACATGACCTGCCACTCAATTCACTGACGAGGGTTCGTAGAAAGACCATTTGTGCCCAAACATAGAAAACTTGTATAAGTTTAATTTTACAGTTGCATTACCGAGAATAAAAAAATGTTAAAAATACAGTTTTCTGAGGTATTTCCCCAAGTTCAAAGGGTAAACCCATTATAGATGATGTGATATAAAGGTACATTTTTTACAGTGGTGTGTACATAAGTAAGGGATTATCCTATATACATAGAAAGATATATATGTATAAATAATATTATATTAATATATTAAAGACACGAGAGAAAGCCGGATACTGTATCCTGCCTGTCTGAAAGAGCTGTGATTTTCTTTCTTTTCTTTTTTTTTTTTTGTGTGAAATAGAGCGGCCTCTGTGGTGTTGTGATATGTCTGTTCATCACATTCACAGACCGCCTGACACATCTGTGCAACACATCTGGATTGTTTTTTTTCGTTTGGGGAAAAGTCATGTCAGAGTTTAGCTGATTGTTAAAGCTGCTTTTGAAGGAAAGTGAATCTTTGAAATAGCCGAAGTGTCTCGGAATGGTTTTGTATTTCTTTTCTTCATATTGTTCCCCTGGTTTGAAACTACTTCAGCGAAACTTTGAACGGCTCATGGAAACGACTGACTCTTTTCAAGGTTAAATCTGTTTAATAGACAGTCCGCTGCTCAATGGACAAAAAAACTGTTCTTGTTTTGTTCCTCACTTTGATCATTCAAATCTAATTTCCAACTGAAGATGGAATGAAAATATTAAGATACAATGGTCATCCGTGACTTATTTTGAAACAAAAGTTGTTACTTTAAAGTTCTCCTGTAACGAATCAAACATTGTAGTGAATGAAAGCATTGTGATGGTTGGTAATGCCCGCTGTGGGATTTTGCACTCAGGTGTGCTTCATTCAGTCACAGTCCTGCTGATTTATGTGAAATTCATCCTTCCTTTGTTCAGATGCAGTAAATAAGAAATGAGTTATTAACGGATGGTCCTGTTGTATAGTGATGATTATCCTCATTCTCCTGTTTTAGTACTAAACTGTAATTTTGTGAGCGTAAACCAGTCAGAATGCCTGCGGTTTTGTAGCTTATACCTTTGTAATTACAGTATGAATAGAAAATTAATAAAGATTCAATTCTGAAGTCAATAGTTCTGTGTTTTTCTGTCGATTTTTCACCGACGTCTGTTTCTAAAATGTTTATATATATATTTACACCACCTATTTATCCCTGATGAGCCAATACTATCCACTGCCTTCTTCAAGCACTTCCAAATTGTGGAATATTAATATTTGAATTATTTTCACTCCCTTTATTCACCATAAAGAATCTTAAAACAGATGTATAGTGCCATGTATGAAGCATATAACAGAAACTCGCATTTAAAAATTCTACTTAACCATAATGTAGATAACGTGAATGAAGAGATCCATAATTATTAAAATCCTTGAGATGGACAGAGCTGGAAAGTATGTCAACATTTATTTCGGATTGCTAATTCGTTTTGTTTGTTTTTTATTGCTGTTACCTCATTTTTTTTACCCTATTCCACTGCATTTTTTCTAAAATCTTTTTTAAACCGTGTTTGAGATTATTTTCATTAAGGTACACGGTATCTTATGGGTTAATAATATATTAATTTTAATTAAGGTATTTTGGAATGAAACGTTTGGATGAGGATTAAAAAGTGTACTGCACCTTTAAGGTTTGCGACAGGCCGTAAAGCCGGACTGTCTCAAACCACGCGGATACGTCATGGCGCTTCCCGGACTGTCGTAAATGTTTTGAATTTAGAGTCTTCCAGACTCTGATCACTTTAAAGAAAGATAGGAATAAGAAGAATACATGGTCAGTGGTTGATCTCCCGCCTGTTGTCTCGCTGGCAGCAGCGGTCGGTGTGTTTCCGTGTGTGTTTGTGTGTGGTGTGTGTGTGTGTGTGTGTGTGTGTGTGTGTGAGGGACCCGGAGCATCATGTTCGTGCTGGTGGAGATGGTGGACACTGTCCGGATCTGTCCCTGGGACTTCCACCGGCAGCTGAACGACGCTATAGCCGAGGAGCTCAACAAGAAGCTGGCCAACAAGGTCAGTTCAGCCCCGCACCGCAACAGCTGGACTCACGGGACCGTGCACGCGCTCATGTGTCTACAATACAGTACACAAATCTGTTTATCAAGGAAAGTTTGTCATTGATCACATCATCATGTAAAATGAAACGACCCACATCGATCCATATAACGATTGATGTTCAAACTTGCTCATTTTCATACACTTGCAGTTTCAAAATAATCTATTTTGAATGATGAAAGAAATTCTTAAATCTTATTTAGAAATACTAAAGTTACTATGAATGAAAGATTTCAACAATGTTGATGTTAATAGAGATCCAAACTGCACGTGTAAGGCAGGGCACACTAAATATATTTATTGAATAGAATAGAAATGCTTTTTAATCCCAGAGGGAGCTATTATTAACCAATTTTATGTTTTATTTTCTTGTGACACCTGTTTCGTAGAGTCCTGACTTTACACTAAAGTGATCATAAATATTATCTTTTTACATGTGATCAAGTGTTTTTCTTTGACTTGTTTGTTTCTACATTTCATGCTTCAAATCGCAAATATGCAAGATTTGTAAGATAAAGGAATAACTCACCGGAACAAGTATAGAGCACTTTATTTCATTAAGTATTTCACCTTGTTTCTGTCTCTCTCTCTCTCTCTTCCAGGTGGTCTACAACGTGGGTCTCTGCATCTGCCTGTACGACATCACTAAACTGGAGGACTCCTACATATTTCCAGGGGACGGCGCGTCACACACCAAAGGTTAGATCATAGAAATGCTGAGATGGAGTCTTTTTGTGCCGAAAAACTGATGCCAGGTGGGGAAAAATGCTGCAAAGCCAGAAAACAGAAGTGGATTTGAATCAAATTTCTCCTCTGTTTAGTTACTTTGCATTAAATGATGATCATATTTTTTTAATGTAATGATTTCTTGAGTTAATGTCGACCACAGAAAGCATGAAACAGATGTGCAACATACTGAAGAAGACATTTTTCAATTGATGAAATAACATAGCATAACACTTCTGCTTTGAATTGATCGTATACTGAAACTATCAACACAGAAGTGCTTCATCTCTTTTTGTAAAAGCACGTCTTACTCACACAAGAACACAAGATCACCTGATTGTTGAGCTGCACAATATATCGGTAATTTATCGTGATATCAGCATGTACAATATACATATTTAAAAACATAGTTGATTTTAGGGGTGTGCCATCTAAGGCACCTCACGATTCGATTCGATTACGATTCAGGGTGCTACGATTCGATTATTCAACGATTATCACGATATTAATGATAAAAACGATTATCATGATTTTTTGTGCATTTTTTTTCCCCCTCACTTAGTGCCCACTTCATACTTTGAAACAATGTACAGCTGTTTCTCGGTATACATAAATCTTTTTTTTTTTCCCCCTTGTCCTGTTCGGCAGCTGGGGCGTGCAATATTGTATGATTGTAGCCTTTTACTATCCGAACAGATTTTAATGTTAGTTGTACATTGTTTCGTACTTTGAAACAATGTACAGCTGTTTCTCGGTATACATAAATCAAAGTAATCAAACAAATTCAAAAAAAGTATTTTTTATTGATGTCAAGTGGTCCATCAGCAACCATGGCATAAACTTTGTGCCTGTAGCTGTGGCCTAAAGAGCCAATACAACAAAAGGCTGCCCCTGTTGACAAAAGATCAACAGTTACCTCCCTTAAGTGCAAACAATAGCAGATATGTCATATATGCAGATATATGTTCAATTTGAATTTACTACTTGGCGTGCAGCATATCTAGACACCTACATCTAGATATCTATGTCTATATGTCTAGGCGGTAGTGGGACGTCAGCGGGAGCTACGGGAGCTGCAGTGTTGTTGTGTGCGTGTTTTTTCGACTGCCGATGCTAACGCATGTGTCTGATCCCTGCTCTTGGAATAAACATCGTCACGCTGCCAAACGCCTCTGGACTTCTTTCAGGCATATTACAGAGATAAATGTTTTGGTTGTTTTGTTTACCTCTGAACTGAAAGCTTTGTTTACGGCGCCGCGCCATGCGCAGTACGGCTCATTGTTTCCGGGGCGACATGAGGCTACACGGTGCTTTTTGTTCCAGTGTAGCGTAAAATGGACGAATATCTATTGGATGAATATGTTGTGGACGAGAACTTTGAATGATTTTCTCTTTAGCAAAAGCAGCGTTGGCATTTAGCACTAGCTTTTAATCCAGAAGAATGAATCTCACACTCTGTTACTGTAGCTAAAGAGCTAGCTGTCGCCATATTAACCGGTCCGTCACTACAGATGTCCGGGTGGTACGCAGGAACAATACTTTGGTTCCGCAAGTGGCGTCCGTGCTCCTGGCGTCTAGTTATTATGAAAAATAATCGATTTTAAATATTTATGAATCGTAATCGAATCATTATGTGTCGCATCACGATTAATCTAATAATCGATGTATCAGCACACCTCTAGTTGATTTCCTAAATCAACTATTTTCTGTTCAAACTTTGAAAGTGATATTTTATGTCTCGGTTCTTCTGATCACCCACAGATTCTCTCTCTGTTCTGTGAATCAGTTCATTTCAGGTATGTCGTTTTTCACCCCTTCCTCGATGAGATCCTCATCGGCAAGATCAAGTACTGCAGTCAGGAGGGAGTCCACGGTAACTCCAGCCTCTGTTATAACGGGACATCACCTCACTCCTTTGTACTTAATGCTTTGATAGGAAATCACAGAAGCAGAGATCCATTATTATCAGTCTCATTTCACAGTCTGAGCAGCAGGTGGCGTCTCAGCCTCAGGATGTTTGAATTACATGAGTACATTAAACGAGTGATAATCACAGTTTTCCCCATGACTGTTGTGAGTAAATGGAGTCATTCTTTTCTTAAATTGACTGGTTCTGTCCTCCGCAGTGACGATGGGTTTCTTCGATGACATCCTGATACCTCCAGAGTCTCTCCAGCAGCCTGCCAAGTTGTATCCTTATCTAAAATATTCCCTTCATTTTTAAAACTCTCCTCATGAGTCGTTTCCTTCCTGAGCCGTTTCCTCAGCGACGAGGCCGAGCAGGTCTGGCTCTGGGAGTACGAGACGGACGAGGGCGCTCACGACCTCTACATGGACCAGGGGGAGGAGATCCGCTTCCGGGTGGCAGACGAAGTCTTCGTGGACACGTCCCCGACGGGCCCGGCCACCCCCGCCGCCGACGCCGCGACCGCGGCCGCCGCGCCGGGACAGTCGACGACAGCGCCGCCGGCGGAGGACGCCGCGGAGAAGAAGGAAGCGCCGTACACTCTGATTGTGAGGAAGCACATGGTCTGCTGATAGTGATGGTTTAAAACTCACTGATGAAAACACACTGAGCTCCATCTCCGGTTTGTTTTAGGGGACCATCTGCGATCCGGGGCTGGGGCTGCTGTCATGGTGGAACAGTTAGCGCCGCATCAAAAGAACACAACAGAACGTTTGTAGGCGATGAACAGATACGACTGATCACTGCCGATCAGAAGCTGCAGCAGGAGGAACGCCGCTGATGTTTGTGGCCTGGATGTGGAGCTGCGTCGGAGTACCAGTGATGGATGGAAAAGTCACTCTGGGACACACAAGCAGACTTTTTTTTTTAAAAACATAGTTTATTATATTATTATTATTATGTGAGTGATAAAAGAAGAACTCATTAGCATTCAGAACATTTGGAAAGATGTTTTCTCTTGTAGTTCAAAGAAAAAAGTGAATTACTGCTGTAATTATTCAGTAGATGAGTAATCTAATACATGTTCAATCCTGGCTGCTCTCTTCACCAGTTTCCAGATGCATTTGTCCTCTTTTTGTTTTTGATAATACTGTTTTTTTGGTTATTATTTGAGTTGGTGGTATAGTTGGAGATTTTTTGCCACCTGATGCCAAAACAAGACAATTTCAAAATTATGTGGAATACAAAGCTTTGATTTTGATCAAATTAATTTAGGAAGTAAGACATTATCGCCTTTGCCACAGTTCAACAGAGTGACAGTAACACCAATATTGAACTAAATTCATTGACAGAGGGTTGGTTTGTGAATCTGGTGGGCAGCCCACAGTTTTGAGGGTCAGTGAGGAGCGGAGTCCACCGATCGCTCACCTTTTCTTGTTTATCATGCCGTCGTGGGCTGCGTTTCATGTGACATGGCTCAATGATGTCTGTGTCGGTTTCTTGTGAAAGTGGGACAGACTGCCGAGCTTTCCGAGCAGTAAAAATAGACTGTTTTCATGTGACGTGCACTGAAACTCAATAACTGCTGCACTGTTGCCCACGGAAAGTCATGCTGAAGAACAGGATGTCTCGCCACGTTTCTGGTAACATCAAACATTTGACCTCCTTTGAAATGTTTTAGGGGGCCAAACCATGGGGGGGAAAAAAGAAGCATAATAGCCTATAAATAATAGTATTTCTTATTTTTTTCATTCTGTTTAGTGTGGAAAGGAATGCGTACATTATAAAATGTACTTGAATTAATTTTTTTTTTTTTTTTAACTGTAAACTGAACACAGGAAGAAGAGGAATGAGAAAAAAAACTCGTCTGCAGATGTGCAAAGCTGGCAGTCATATGCCGCAAAAAAAAAAAATTGTAGCTGAAGGTGGCTTGACAAATTATTAACTCAGTGGGGATGAGTGTGTTTGCACTCAATTGTTTTCAGTTTATTTGTGAAATAATTGGAAAACCAGTTTTTTTAATGAGATGACAAAACCTTATTTACAAATACAAACTGAAATTATGCGCAAATTTTAATTTGCAGATGCAAAATATTCATGACCCAATATTAAGGCCATAAAAAAACCAGTATAATGGAAACAGCTCAGTGACTCTCCTCCCTGAGCGCAGCGCTGCATGCAGTGCGCATGCGCAGCGCACATCCCAGGAGCAGGTTGAGGGGCAACATGTGGCAAAAACAGAACCGAAAAAAGGAATTAGACAACACGCAAGATAGAGGTAAGTTTCCACAAGATAAGAAAGTCCATGAACATGAAATAATGTAGGGCTATTCGCATATTGAGATATGCTGTTTGCAGAGCGTATAGGCATTTATGTGGTTAAAATTAATAGACTTTCTACATAAATATGCTCATAATTCTTAAGAAACCTCAGCTGGAGCCTGTTTGGAGGCAGTGACACTCAGGGAAAGTCCACGTTCCACTGAGCTGAGACTCCAGCACCAGGTGAGGAGTTTGTGCATGTCTGGTCAAATTATGTCATTAAGATTTACTATAAAACATAATCACACGACAAGAAGCTTGTTTTCAGATGAATGCACAATACATTTGCATTCCATTAAAAAAGACACTGGAGTAAAAGCTTTAATATTTTACTGTCTCGTGTGATATCCAACATAAACACTGATATGTTTGAAGTAATGCAAATTATTTTGGTTTATTTTGTTAACTTTAGTGGGCCTATGACATTTGGTATGTAAATTAAATAAGTCACTTTAAATATTGGCTGGGCTGCAGGAGGATTAAATCCAGACTGCAACCATAGTTTGATACTGTGATAAAGAAGGATGCAATATGTCTCTTCAGTGGGATCATTGTTTGGTTTTTCACTTCCTCTCTCTCTCTCTCTCTCTCTCTCTCTCTCTCTCTCTCTCTCTCTCTCTCTCTCTCTCTCTCTCTCTCTCTCTCTCTCTCTCTCTCTCTCTCTCTCTCTCTCTCCCTCACACACACACACACACACACACACACACACATCACGCCATCGGAATCTCCACCAGCTGCGCAGACTCAGCAGCTCTCTCTCTCTCTCTCTCTCTCTCTCTCGTCACATCAGGGTTTACCGTCGCTCTGCACGGATTTAGCGACTTATTTATTAAATTCTTCGTTATATAATAGAGACAGAGTGTCTTAAACCTCCCAGCTGATCGTCCTCAGCCTCCCAGCAGCGCAGCCGGTGCAGTAAGTAGCATTTCTGTGAATCTGTGCTTGTCTTGTCTCAGAGCCTGCAGGGGGGAGTGTGTGTCACTCTGTGCCTTTGTGCCTTTCCTTCTTTCTGGGAGGCGATCGGGACCATGTCTTCTGTTTTGAATGAAAGTAGCAGCTAAATCCAGAGGACATTGAAGGAGACGTGTTGGATGTGTGACAGCGGAGGGGGTTGTCTGCCTGTGAACCGACCTCCCAACCTGCACAAGTTTACATTTCAGCCCGATTTCGTTAATTGAAAGAACTAAATGTGCCGTGATCAGACCCGTGTCATTGTCAGTGAAACGATGCTCGAGACAAATTGTAATTGAAAACATGTGTCTGGGAGGCAAAACGCCTTTTTCAGTCATGAGAAATGTGATTCACCGTGGAATCATGTAGCTGTGAATCAAAAACTACACCTGCAATCATTCATCAACACGTGCCTCGACATCATTAATGACAGGGATGGGCAGATCTGTCTTCAGTCTCCAGTTTGTTTGTTTGTTTTTTTTTTCTTTCTTTCTTGCACATCCAGATGTTCTCCAGCTGCTGCCTGTTCGTGTCACCACGCTGCAAGATCATCTACCGTCTTTTTATTCTCTCGTGTTTGTGTGTGTGTGTTGCCTTTTTCTTTTTCCTCTCGTGCACGGTGTGTAAAGTGTCCGTCCGTTTGGGAACGGCACGCTGACGTCACGAACGCACCACTCACGCCCCGCGTTGCAGCTGTTGTGACGTCACGCCGCGCGGCGCGTCATCACAATAAAAAGGAGTGGGCGTGAAGAAAATAAATAAATAATAAAAATTATTTTAAAAAATCGGCACGCACACAAACAGCAGAGGTGAACTATATAAATGAGAGTGTTTTCTGGACTGTGTTTGGAATATTTCTGATGGAGAATCACTGCATGAAGACAACAGACAGTCAAAATAACAACTAGACGGTCAGCATGCCCGGAAATCCGGATTAGAAGGGCAAGGTCACCTGACCAAACAGCAGAGGATACATGATAAATCTGAATTACTGGCATTCCTGATATTTAACCCTTACTATATTTGATTACTTAATACTTTCTTCCTATTTCAGCCCAACTAAAGGTGATGATTGCATGAAGATCACAGAAGATTCAGTGTTTTGCTGCTTGTTATTTTCCCCCCATAATAATGGAAAAGTTCACAAGGTCACCAGACTGCTGCTTTTGTTGACAACATTTTATAACACACAATTTAAAAAAAAAATCATTAAACAAGTTACAATGAATGCATTAGTGCATGCTTTCCCTGTGGAGCTTAATTCTGTTAACAGCAAACACAACCTCAAAGTTGATAAAGTAGCTAGCTCTGACTTTTCCTATGTGGAGTTCAGAAGAAACTGAGAAAAGTCTGTGAAGGTGAAATCATCATGCAGGACATGTAAAGAGCTCCAGGCTGAATTGGAGCAACTTGAAGGGTTGCTTTCAGCCTGCGACTGCACCAAACACTAGACCAAGCAGAGCACTATGGGACAAATGCTGAAGGGAATTCTCGTGTTGAATAGAAAGGTTCAAAAAAACTAAAGTTGGTAACATTTAGAGTTGCAAACGGGACCTCTGAACGAATCAGGAAAAGGGTAAGACTTATAGTGAACAGATGTAAGAGGTTTAGAGACAAATGTAGAGGTTGTCACTGGTGGCAAAGCGAAGGTGCAGCTAAATGTCAATGAAAGGTGGAAATGGTTGCGGCCAGGTTACATTTTGAGTTTGAATTACTTTAATTGCGAAAAAAAAGAGAAAAAAGAAAAGCTTTTCCAGTTTTTTCTTTTTTATTATTGTTATTTTGAATATGCAAGAACATTCTTCTTCTTAACCAGTGAAGATACAAACTTGCATATAATTTCTTTCAATACTATCTGATGTAGTTTCATATAATTTGTAGTAAATGCTGTGAGCATTTGTGCATAAAAAAAGATAGATGATAGATAGATGGATCCTCTTCTGAGATGTACAGCACTTAAGAGTTGAAACCCAACTCAAACAGATATGAAAATTTAATCTCCATATTCATTACTATGCTCCCAGTGGCTCAGGAGATAAATCATGTTGTAGCCTGTAATCATATGGGACATGAAGTGGACCAGGCGTCTAAAGGGAGGCTTACAAAGGGTCAAGGTGAAACCAAAAACGCTGGTCGACATGAAACGGGAATTTAAAGGGGCTACACCACGTTTTAGATCTCAAACTTAGTGTGCTTGGTTTCAGTGATTTGTTTTTACAAGCCATATTTGAGTTATAAAATGTTTAAGATGCTGCACTTCACACTGGAGGTGTGGCGATGAAAACATTAAAAGAGTGCAGGATCCCCTCCAGCCTGTTTCGCTCTCTGTTGCATTGAACACAGGGATTAGCCGTACTGCTGTGACAGCTGTGATCTTAATGTGATTGAATGTTTTTGCATGTTTTTGACATTAAATGGAAAAAAAAAATGGAAAGGAAAACACAGAAAAAGCTGCGTTGAATAACGTTTTACTGGCTGGATGCTCCTCTTCATCCATCAGGTTGGAGTGTGACAGCCCCTCTGCTTTCTCTTTCTGCCCACAGCAGGTCCTCTTGACAGACTTGAGGCGACAGCGCTGACCTGGATAACCACTGAGGCTGCATCCCGCTCCGAGGTGGTCCTCTCTCCGAGCAGCCGGACTCCCAGACCCACCGAGGCGTCAGCTGCCCGTCAGCAGCTTGAGCACCGCATCCGCATCCGCATCTGCATCCGCCTCCCACTCATCCTTCTCCTCCTCCTCTTCATCATACACGACATGGCGGACCCCGGCCTCACGTCGCCCTCTGGGACGCCGCTGCGCTCGCCCAACGCCTCCCTCACCCTCTCCTTCCCCTTCCTGAGGGAGGGCAGCCGAGTGTGGGAGGAAGGGAAGGAGCCGCCGCTGCCGCGGGAGCTGCCCAGCCCGCTGCCCACCAAACGCACCCGCACCTACTCCGCGTACGTATCACATTCAAATCATCCCGTCATCCCTCATGAAAAACAGCAAAACCTCTGAAATGTTCAAAAAAGGCCCCTTTCATTATTCTATGATGATAAATTATCCGCACAGATTCTTACACATATTTACATTTAACATAAATCTAATTTACACGCCATCTTCCACAAATTCACCACAAACATGCTGGTTTTCAAAGTTAAATTTGCTTTAAATTCTGTATGTAAATGCTCTTGATATCTTCTCATATTCTACTAGTGTCATCATACCTTTTTGCTCTGCAGCATACAGAAAATGTAGCGTTATTTATAGATTATGCTATTATTTCACAGCCCCTTTGGAAGGAGACGGGAGTGAATGTGTTCAGTGAACTGAATTGAATGTGACATTCCTGGTATTTCAAAGCTTGTTCCTAGCAGTGATGATAACATTACCCAGTAATGAAAATAATCCAGATGTAATCTAATCAGAGTGTAATGAATACATGATGAATGCATGTTTTTCCTCTCTCTCTCTCTCTCTCTCTCTCTCTCTCTCTCTCTCTCTCTCTCTCTCTCTCTCTCTCTCTCTCTCTCTCTCTCTCTCTCTCTCTCTCTCTCTCTCTCTCTCTCTCTCCCTCTCTTTTAATCCAAGCCAGCATCAGAGGCTGGAGCTCATCACAGAGACAAAGACAATTACAACAGCAGTTAGTGTAGAGTCAGTGATTTCACTTAATTAAAAAACACATTATGTGTTTTTGGAGTGGGGGAGGAGGTCAGTAGCCCCACACAGACCGTGGGAGAACATGCAAACACCACTTATTGCCATGTAATGATAGTGTGACTCACTGGAACCAAAACAGGTTCACATAAGATTATAAATTCTATTTTTCATCCCCTGTAAAGATAAGAGTGACTTAACTGAAAGCTCTCATCACTTTCTGAAAACCTCTTGATTAGTAGTTTTGCATAAGAAACCAACGTTTCTGATGCTTTTTTTTTTGGTGTTTTACTTGAGAAAAATCCTCCACCAAAGCATTCCCAGCTGGTCTGGATCCTTTCAGGGTGTTTTGCTCGCTCGGTGCAGGATGTGAAATCTTCCACAGCTGCAGTCGGGCTGTTTGCTGAATTGTGGCTGGATTGCAGACAGATGGTTAAGCGCTGCACGGTTTACGCTGTGACTCAGCAGATTAGTGCTCTCATGTCTTTTTCGCTGTGGCGTTGTGACATTATGAGGCAGCGAGTAGGAGTTCATCGTCTTTTCTGAAATCTTTAATGATCGCCCGGCGTCTCATGAATGTTTTTTTTGTTCCTTTTCAAAAGTGAATGAACCACTAATCATATCACACAAAATACTATCAGTGATTGAGATATATTCACATAGCCTTTTCCAGAAATCAAAATGTCATTCAAAGATTCCATAATTTTGATCATCAGGAAAAAACAATGAAAAAAAACATATGATCTGCCAAAATATTCAAATATTTTGAGAAATATTAGAATATTTTAGCAGATCATAGGTTGTTTTTTCTAAGTTGAAATGCTGTGTTTAATGTGAGGCCCGTCCTCTGTTTCCCCGCAGCACTGTTCGCGCTCACTCAGGTCCGGCTTTCAAGGGCGTATGTAAGAACTTCTCCAGGTCACAAGGTCACGGCTTCATCCGACCCTCCCACGGCGGGGAGGACATCTTCGTCCACATCTCAGAGTGAGTACAAATAACCCCCTGTGTTAGCTGAAGTAAAAACAGCGCTGAACTCAGAGATCTGCAGCGTCGACTTGCGGGAAGAACAACCAGAACTCAGCAAACAGCAAGTTTTACAAGTGCAGACAGACAGAAAGCTCTTTATTCAACTGCTTTATTATTTCTCCAAGGGCTTTCTTTCACTGGTAATAAATGGACGTGCTCTCAGAGGGTGACTGCTTTTCTTTGCTGGGTTGATTCAAGCTTTTTTTTTTTTTAATTTAGGACAAGCTGTACATCAAATGTTGCTGCAGCAGAAGCAAACCATCTGCAAACAGATTATACAGGATGATCCACTTATCCTGCATCCAAATATCTGCAGCATGCATCAAGCGTTCCTCCACTGTCCTTATTTTCAGTCCTCCTGCTATTTGCTTGTATTCACCTCTATACTGTACGGCATGCTGTTAATTGAACTATTTACAACTGAGATGAGAAGCCACGAGTCTATTACTCAAAATTTCGCATTTCTCCAAAGACTTTTTAGTGTGTGGTATGCGTGTTCTCCTTGTGCATGTCTGGGTTTTCTCAGTATTTCTCTGTGTTTACCCTGTAATGGACTGTTCAGGATTTACTTTGCTTTCACCCTTTGTTTGGGTTTAGCCTGTCAGGGATGAATAAAGGCTGTAAAACATGCAACCTGTGGTCGCATGATTAAAAAATATATATATACTTCCGTAACTGTTGGTTTCAACTCGTCCACTGGTCGTCACACTGTTTCTGTTTCTGACCCAGAGGGTCAAAACTTGCAGGAAATACATTAAAGTGTCAAGAAAACACAAATTTCTCTAAACGAGCTGTTGTTCTTTAACTCTTCTTTTGGCTTTATTTCAAACACTCTCCATGGTCAACTCGCTGTCTGCTGTGTTTCAGCATCGAGGGGGAGTACGTCCCGGTGGAGGGGGACGAGGTCACGTACAAAGTGTGCCGGGTTCCTCCCAAAAACCTGAAGGTGCAGGCGGTGGAAGTGAAGATCACACACCTCAACCCGGGGACGAAACACGAGACCTGGTCCGGCCAGATCATCAGCTCGTAGGGCCCCACCGGGTCCCATGTGGGGTGGGGGTGGGGTGGGGGGGTGGGGTAGTGGTGCTCTGGGGACGATAAAAAAAAAACTTGGCTGTGTTCAGTCTTTTTTTTTTTTTAATTATTATTTTACCTACACAGCAAAATGCTGGTATGTTGTGGTTTGTGTTGACAGTCACTAATATTCTTTATTCAGAACTGTCCACTGATCAGTTTGTTGTGCATGTAAAACTAATCATCTGTTAGAAAAGAACGCGCGTTTGTTTTATTCATGTTTGAGACGGGATCAGAGAGTGACGAAGCAAAGAGGGAAGGTTTCTTTTCGATGGAGACGTGCAAGTGTAAAGAGGGAGCAAACTTCATGCGCAGACGGTAAACAAGAGCCTGGATCCAGTTTTACTTCCCTTCACAGCTGATGTTATTCACTTGTTTACGCCGCTGAAGTTTCCTCACATCACATGTCGGGTGCGAGTGTGGGTCAGATGACTTTTTGCATCCTACGTAAAGTTTAACTTTGGAAAGATACGTGCAAACTCTCAACAGATGTCAGGTGACAGAAGAGAAATGTCTGATTAGATTTGACCAGCAAAGAGAAAGAAAGATGAAAATGTGTGAGAAACATGTAAAAGTAGCGATCTGCAAATTCTACAGGATGTCTAAATGACCTCCTTTTAGTTTCATATCATCTTTTCAGAAACATGAACTGATGGATACGGGAAGTGAAGATGGTGAAATAGAGAGAAATCTGTGCTGAGGTTAGGAGGAGAAAGTAGAACGTGTTTATGTTTAATCAAGCATGGACATTTTAAAATCATAAACAGCAGAAACTGCTTTTTGAGAAATGCGTACCTATTATTGTATTGTCTTGTTTGTGGTTATTTATTTGGATTATTTATTTGTTTGTTTGTCCATAGGTGTGTGTGTGTGTGTGTGTGTGTGTGTGCGCGCGCGCGCATGTGTGTGTGCGTGTGTGGTTATTGTCAGATTACAGATTCTTTATTTTAGATGATACAGTCAAAACTTGCACTTCCACAATGAAAACTGCCACAGTTTTGCTCAATTTGCTGTTTGAAAACTCCCTGTTTTAAAAAGGTCTGGAGCCATGTACGTGTGGAAAAATAAAATTTCTATATCTCTTTTTCTATTATTAGAAAAAGCCATTTATCTGTGTGTGATGTGATTCTCAGAGTGTGGTCAAAAGACTACGCCTTTTTGTGCCAATAGAGTTCAGTGTCACATTGTTTGTAGTTATTCAGCCGTACTGTATTTTCTATTACGTGCTCCATAGGATCTCTATGCATCTTGTCCGTGTCGATGCCTGGATTTGTTCAACATGACTTTAATTTTCGTTTCTGTCACATTAAAGGGCACTTTTAATTGTCTCTTTGTGGACGAGCCACTGTGGTGGTGATCCCCATGATTACTTCTACTGAGCCTTGAAAGAACATTAAAGCATTTTACGATTCACATATCTGGTGTGAGATTTACTTTGCGACGTGAAGAGGAAGAGAGACCGACTGCTCTGTGAGGAAGCCTGGTTTCTGTCAAGGTGACCTCAGGAAACAGACTCGGTGTTCTTGAATGACTTTTCCTGCACAGATATCCATCTTTTATAGGAATCTTTTATTAAACTCAGAGTGCTGGAGCCGGTCCAGGATGACAACGAGCAAAGTCAAAATTCAACCTCAGCAGGGTAAACATAGAGAGACAGACACACTCACACCAACGGGCAATATGTAGTCACCGATTAGCCTCAAATCTAGATATAAAACTTTAATATAAACAGAAAACGCCAGTTTACCAGACTTGAACAGGGACCTTTCTCAAAATGAAGTAAGAATGCTAACCACTACACCACTGTATTACCCTGAACATACTCAGATTTTCCCAGTTTTCCTCAGCTTTTGTTGGCTGACCAAACTTTTCAGAAGTTTTTCTAAGAATGGGAGGATCTGAACAGTGTTTAAACTACAACTCCATCACAGCTCATGCTTTGTCTCACAACAAATTATACATTTTTGGTTGAATTTCAGACTTTGAAAAAAAAAAAATCTCCATCTAAAATGTTATATATATTTTTCTTATATTGCTGATTAGCTTCATCCTAAATAAAGACAACTCTTTTAGTGCTAGTCAGATTATTTTCATTCAAAACAAGTAGTAAATCATGCTCCTATTACTCCTAAGAATTTCCAGCTGGCTTTGTGTGATATATCTGTTATATGAATTTGAAGGCGACAAGTTTGAATAATAGAGGAGTAGAGTGGATTTATTATAAGGATGATCAGTGCTTGCAGACATGTGAGTCGGTATGGTGCAGGTGAAAAAAACAGAAGTGTTCAGAATCGTCGATCATTCACAAATGTCAGCGGTGAGAATGCAGAGGAACAGAATGAGGCAGAGTGAGAAGGTCTGAGGGCCTCTTGTGGCTGATTAGAGAACTGCAAGGTCAGAGACAGAAATTATGACTGACCTTTAAATCAAGCCGTGAGCTCAAAAACTACGGCGTCCCAGAAGGGCCAACACCGCAACCACAGGAAGAACAGGCTTGTTTCCAGGGGACCTTGTTTTCTGACGGACTATTTTGATTATGGGAGAGCTTGTAATGTAAGTAAAACGCTGTTGCTAAATGATTATGATCAATGTCATGAAGTGTTTTCAATTCAGTTCAATTCAATTCAGCTTTATTTATAAAGTACCAATTAAAACAGTCATTTTTAGACACTTTTACAGAGAAAACAGAAATCATCCCTCATCTCTGTCCATTGTTTGGTTCCATCAGAAATTATTGTCCCCTGGAAACAAAGCCTGTTTTTTCCACTGTTGCACATTTGTGTTGAGACATTTGCTATTGTGTTTTGGTTTTTGCCATTGGCCCTCCTGTGGCATCATACAACACAATTCAGAGCTCAGCATAGCCTAACATTCTTATCCAGAAATGGCAAGAAAAAAAAAAAAAAAAAAAAAGGTGAGTTTGATGCTTAAATGTGGTTTTAATGTGCATCATGGGGCTTTTGGAGCTGAAGAAGTGCAGAAACAGATTCACTGCAAACAGGGAAACACGAATTTATAAAGATAATGACTTGGGGAAAAGCGTACATCATAGTGACTACTTTTTGAAATCTTGAGCATTGCTCATTTTTTCACCCCTTTTTCTGGAGCCAGATGTTTTGATAAAACATTAGTTGAGCATTTTCACATAAAATTCCCTCCTTTTCATGTAAAATTGTGTCATATAAAGAAATCTTTGTGATTGCAGTGTGTCTCTTTTAAAAATATTGGCTCAAACTGATGAGAGTGTATTATTTATAGTGCAATTGGCTTCAGGAACGGCTGATCGAAAGCAGAACACATCACATTTTCATTGAACTGTTTTTAATTAAGCTACACAATGAAATTTTACGGTTAAATTTGCTTTACAGGGATTTTAAATGGATGATGATAAAAACACCGAATGAAAAAAATTATTGTAAAAGCAAAGTCATATATATTAAACACAGTTTGGAGTAACTCAATAGCTTCATTAACTGGATGAGATGGACGTACTTTGACAGTGCTCATCAAGTCTAAACTCTAAAATCCCGGTGAATCTTCTGTTACAACAAGTTGCACAACATGCTGATGAAGAACAACGTGCAAGAGCAAACTTCTTACTTTTCCAGCACCTTTGAAGAAACAGTCACCATTTAGCAAGTCACACAGTAAAATCATGAGAAAATCACATCAAGTTGGGACATTAAAATATGTGGAATGATTCTCATTTTAAGTAAAAAAAGGTGATTATCTTCACCTTGACTTTAAAAAAATCACCTCTTTCAGCAACAGAGATTGTACCTATTAGTAAAAAAAAAAAAATATTAGTGCAAAATATCACTTAAAAAATCTGGAGGTTTTTTTTTTTGCTTTCTGCACTGCTGAATCTTATATAATCTCTTTTTTTTTTAGTGTCTGATTACGTAACTACACATCACAATGCATACACTTAATACACACAGCAGCTTGTCACACTGCAACTCTCCATGTCCCTTTTTGATCCGTCTTCGTTCAGGGATGACAACATGTCAGTAGTGTTACTTTTCAGCAGTTCATTAAAAAGTCTTGAGGCTGGCGATGCTGGTTTTAGTGCCCGCAGGCCCAGCTGACTGTGGGTAAAAAAAAAAAAAAAAAAACCAGGGCAGTTCAGGACATCAGGACTCGCGCGGGGAAGCGTCAAAGAAAATTTCCCGGCAGAGTCTGGCCGTGTCCTCCGGGGAGTAGACGGTGAAACCGATGGTCCGGGGGTCGTTGAAGATCTCGTAGTCGTTTCCTCCCTGCAGAGACAATTACAGGAATTACAGAAACCGCCACACAGAGCGGATCAACAGTAGCCCGGCCTGTTTCCTGGATTCAAACAAGAGATTTATAACATGCTCATCTAATCTGAGTTGAGAAAAAAAAACATCCGAGTTTGAGGTCTCTCAACAATTCTGCTAAGGTATCACTGGCATAGCCGTTTCCTCACACACACTCGCAGGAGTCAGGCTTCACCTCTCACTGTATAAACTACATCAAAAACTGACACACTGTCAATTCACTGTTATCTAAAAGGTTTAATTTCCCAGGATTCAGAGACAAATGAATGAGAACATTAAAAATCTTTAAAAATATAAATCACAAACTCCAACTTAAAGGGTTTTGAAATAAATGACGAGAAGAAAAGACATAAAAATTGAATAAATTGTTTTGAAAGTAATGGAGACATTAAAAATAAGAACAATTATAACACAGGTAATAGAAATCCAGGTAACAAGCAGAAAATACTTTTTAACCCAGAAGGTAAGGAAAAGCAGAAGCATGAAAACAAACCTGAAGCAGATTTTTTTAAATAGTTAAAAAAAAAAAAGTTTTTCTTTCATGTCCATTATTAATTTGTTTAAGGCCATGTGAACATAAGAACAAAATGTTCCTTCACTGCACTTTTTGAGCAGTCCAGCTTTTAGCTGGCAATTAGCAATTGTTATTCAAATTATAGTAAATATGTTACACACATTCACATAACTTCAATGGAATTTAATTCAGAACAACATATTCACCAATGTCCAACTATAATAACCCTCATTTTCTAAAGCATGAGAAACCTCAAAGAATAAGTATGAACTTGTGAGTAAGTATAAGCTGCTTTCAGCAAGAATTTATTAAAAATATGTTTTAAAGATTTGGAATTATTTTCAGGTGAATGCGATGCACCTCCGTACTTACTGGGCTCTTTAATGAAAGAATCAACAACCACATGTTTGTGTACTGTGTAAAAATCTCCAGTTATTTTCAGTCATTCACTGTCTGCAGTAAAACTTTCTGCAAACAACGTCAACTCACATCTGAAGTCTCGTTGCCGAAGAAGTAGATGGCGTCCAGGCCTTCTCTCTCCAGCAGCTCTAAACACAGCCGCTTGTCCCAGCCCTCCGGGAAAATGTCAAAGCTGATGAGACCACCTAAGAGGGGACAGCGACATGACCTTCATTATTATCCTTAATTATGGACAGCCTGTACGGTCCATGTTTGTTGGTTAATAACTTCACACAAGAGAAAACTGAAGCTTTTTTTTTCCTCAGTTAACAAGACAAAGAACTGCTTGTTGCACCAGTTCAAAGAGTTTACTGAATTGAGAGCAACAACATGAAAACAAAGCCAAAACAAATGTGCTTGTTTTTGTCCTCCAGCAAGTAGTTTTGTTTCTTTATTGAATCTTGTGAGTGGGATGTGTGTGATCACGGCAGCAGCTCATAGAAATCAGGATTGTAGTGTTAGGATTTATGATTTTTTCTTTAAAAATGAGTGAGGCGGCTCTCTCTGATGAACGCAGTGACCCTCCAGCTCTGAAATGTGGCCGTTAGCTATAGTTCCCCCCCCCCCTTTCATCTTAAATTCCACTGTCTTGTCTGGCTTCAGACTGTTTAATGTGCAATCAGAAAAAGGCATCAGCTGATGAGCATCTGGCCAATCAGAGGGCTGCTCTCTTCACACGCCCCCCACACGCCTCCATCTTCACCTCAAACCATAAACCCGACATCTTCCTCCTGCCCATCCCCCCCACCGCCTGCATTTTTCAACACCGGGAGACCTGCTGACAATGGAAAGACCTGCATGTGTAACCTTTATCAAACCTTGCACAACTCGGCCAAACAGCGGTGGTTCTCAATCTCAGACAAAAGACGCAGAGAAAATAAAGACTTGGTTGTTCATTTCCATTTCACACGTTAAAACGTGGGATTTCAACACTGTTTAATGTCTGACATCTTTAACTTGGGAAACACAGCAGTGTTAACTCACTTCACGCGTCATCACCGGAGTGTTAAACCTCGCAAAGCACGTACGCAAACATCAGGTTCCTGATTCGCTGCCCTGCAGCCGTGCTTCCAGCCAAAAGACGGGAACTGTGTGTAAATAGTTAACCAGCACCTCGAATATCCATTACAAGGCCCAAGATGCCCCACAGGAGCAGAAACTTTGTTTTTCTTTTGAAATAAAAGAAAATAAGTAAAAACAAAGAGATACACTGTCAAACTGGTTTGTCAGGACTGGTTTACCTTTAGTGAATCGTAGCCCTTTACCAGCAAACTCTTCTTTCAGGGCGGCAACAAATTTCTCTCTGATCTTTTCTCTCTGTGGAGAAAAATTACAAACAAGTTCATTTGTAGATGCTGCTGCAGCACGACTTGTTCTCACCTCCTACGTCTACTGTTTGCTTTCTGAGTGAAAGATCCGGGTAAATAAAGGACATTGAGGGGTTAAACTTCTCCTCCACTGTGAACCATCACAGGAAATTAAGTCAAGCTGTTCTGAAAGGTCAACATCTTCTGAGTTTTATCCGTTGGCTAAACTGAGTTTCTTTCATTCCACATTCTGTGTCGTTTTATTTTCTCTTGTAGTTGTTGAATCTCATTTCCTACTTTGCATTATTTAGTGGTTCTGACTGAATCCTGCAGGTTACTGACACCAAACATGTGGCGAGTCTGAACCAGAGGGTTCACACAGTGAAAGCCTCGTCTGTGCTGAATTGGCCCTCAGGGTCCCCGTTAGCATACCATTAGACCACATCATCTCCAAAACATGTGTTAGCAGAGGTTAACAGGTTCAAAGCATTCTTAAACGCTGGTAAATACCTCCCCAAAAAATTCTCCCCTTTGAGCTACATATTACCGTTGGCCCTTAAAGTAAATAAAGCAAAGAGGTTCACCTTGTCGATTTCAGAGAATTCTATTCGCTCCTCTTGCGAGCAGCTTCGACCGATCGGAGAGATGTTGAGCATTCCATTCCTGAACTCAATGAACGTCCCCCTGCAGACAGGAAGAGACGCAGTTAAAGCACTCACCACTGAAAAACAAAACACACAAAGCACGGACTCCTTCTTACAGGAACAGGCAGCTCAACATTTTTATTCAAAAAGGCCTCAATATTCCTCCAGGAAAAAAAACACTTTCTTTCTTCCAGTTAAGCTGCTATAGGTTTAGTAGATTCAGATTGCTCTGGATATTTAGTGAGTTTCTCTTTTTTCACTCTCCTTACAGTAAAGTTTCACTTTTACACGTCACAGGGATCCAGTGGGAATCCAGTGGAAGTCAACCTGCTCTACCAGCTGGACCGCAGCCCCCATGCAGGTAATGCACATGTTTCTTCAGTTACCTCCGCCCTCAGTCACCTGCATTCACCTGTAAACCAAGTCCAAGGCCTCTTTCATGTCTCACTTTCTGATAAAAGTAAATTCTATGGTGTCGCGTCACGCACAAACAGGCGACCTGATCATCCTGCTCAGTATCGACCCAGACCTCGTCTATCTTTGATGCATAATTGGGCTGCTCTTTATTCACGTTTCTTAGTGCACTTGTTCTTTGAACAGTTTATCAGGAAACACATACTGCTTTTGCTGAAACAACAGTTAAAAAGTCATAAAGTACCTCGGCAGCTGGCATAATATTTAACACTGTAAACTATTGACAGGGTTTGGATTTAAAGGAAAGCCTTATCTTGCTTGGGTATCTGCATTGAAGATAACTTACATGTAATCTACACCTTTTTTTTTTATAAAAACAGTTGCAAAAAGCCTTAAATACAGTGGTTTTATTGTTTATTTTCTTGATTTTGCTTTATCTGATGTTTTTTTATATATATATATATAATTTTTCTCCATTGCTGTAACTGCTTTATATGTTGCATCAGTCACTGCCAGTACAAAGTTCCACAAATAGATTCTGAATCTGAATATAGAATGGTGCAGATAAGAAATAAAGGTCAAAGGTGAATTTACATGCATGCATCGCTCTGAAAGTGTTTGCTCAAGTGTTTCACCTTTTCTTTGGCAGCTTGATGAGTCCCATGTAGCTGAGGCAGAAGTTGATCAGGTCCTGCAGCAGCTCTTCCCCGATCTGGTTCTGAATGGCCTGTCGAAGTCGAAAGTGGTTTTTAGTAAATGAAATATTATTATTATTATTATTATTCCATTGAGTTAATTGAAAAGAAAAAAAAAAAACATACTTATAATACATTCTTGCTTTGTAGCAGTTGTTCCACACATAGACCAGTGTACCTTTTTCTGTGTCCACTTACATGTTTGGAGAGCAGTTTCCCGTCTTTATACTGCACGGTGCCATTCTCAGCAAACACGTAGTCAAACTTGTTTATGACTGCAGGAGACAGAACGGACAGGTGAGATGTGACTAAAAGTGCCCATCTGTTTCTATAAAAGCCACATACTAAATGTAGAGAATGTCCCTTTTGCTAAAGCGGCAACAGAGCGGAAAGACATAATGAGATGTTATATTTACCCGGCAGCAGATTACGGTGCGTGTAACGCTGCTGGGGATTATCAAGTTTAATCGGCCTGAACTTCCCACAGACTGTCGCTGGAGGGGCTTCAATGCCAACAGGTTGCAACTTTAACTACAATTTATAAGCACGACTGAAAGTATGATTCATTCATATATTTATAGGCCGCAGCTTCATACGTCGCAAAGTTCGAAAAGATTCCCCTTTAGCACACTTGGCACAGAGGTGAAGCCGCATAGCTTTCTTGGCACGGTTAAAACATTCCACTTGTAGTCTGATGTTGATTCACAGACTGGTTATCCGCTTGCCGGCGCACATGCAGCCGGCCAGCCGCCGGCTGAAGCCAGTGCCAGTATGTTTTGGCCTCAGATGTCAAAATCTTATGATCTTACATTAAAAAGTCAGAGAGGTGACGTTTAGATTGAGGGTTGAAGTGTGAAATAAGGTGGTTACGATTATTAAAACAAGAAGCTATTAAAATGCCAATGAAAATCAACTCTAATTAACTCAAACAATCAGGTAAAAGGCCTCCTGATGTCCTTTTCCTTTTCTCACAAGTCGCCTGATACATAAACCCTGGTCCTTGATTTGTCATGGCGTGACAACAAAATGTGAAATTGAATAGCCTGAAAGTTATATTATGTAGGTGAGATGAAGAAAATGTCCTGGAGGATGCAGAAACTGTATTGCCGATGAAATGTCAGCAGTTTTAGAAGCACTGTGGCCGGCTGGATTTCAAAGAACACGAAAAAGACATTTCCAAAGAAATATAAGGTGGCTTCTACTGAGATAATCTATTTTTCATGTATTTCTTTGTTGTGCCATCTGAAGCCAAAAGAGGAAGAGTTCTGCTCACCTTCGTCACCCTCCCCGAGCTGCTCCGCGATCTTGGAGTAGTCTGACCCTCCCACAATCCCGATCTTCACTTTCCTTCGCAGGATCTGGAAGAATTCATCCAGCTGTGGGTTGATTTTCTGCACATGACAGGAGAAAGCAACATAGAGCGAGAGGTTACTTCATAGCTACTGCTTACAGAGCACATCCCTGTCTCAACATGCACACTCACACACAGCATGATCAAAATGTCATTACAACGACAGAAAATGCCCATGGCTGCAGAACTGCATCAGTGGTAGTGTTGGGATTTGGTGTTGTCCAAATTTCGAGCACATGTGAGAATAAGCTGCACACAAGGGGAACCAGATTATGTAATAAAGAGAGAGCGGACACACACACACACACACACACACACACACACACACACACACACACACACACACACACACACACACACACACACACACACACACACACACACACACACACACACACACACACACACACACACACACACACACACACACACACACACACACACACACACACACACACACACACACACACACACACACACACACACACACACACACACACACACACACGGTATACAAGAGACCACAAAATCATAGAACAATCTCTTCCGTTTTGTGGTTCAGAGTGTTTGTTGGACACAGATGGGTCCTCAGCGGGAGAAGCCTGGTTTCCATTTGTTCCTCAGACTGGATCTGAGCAGCTCAAACTGTGACTGAGCTCGGCTGGAATCAGTGAATCTGAAATGTATCTGTGAGAGTCCAGAGTGGATCTAAACGCTTCATCAATTTATCATTTAATCTGCGTTTGGTTGCTATAAAACACAAGCAACTTGTTCCAACTGGATATATTGACTCCTTTAATACAGACCAACTTTTTTTAGGTCTTTTATTAAATTCATGAATATGCTCTCTTTGGATTACACATAAGTATGTATTTATTTGCACATTGCACTGGAAACCACTTAGTATGAAAGAACTGTTGAGGTACATCTTAAAGTATGAATAATATATAGATTGCTGCCTGTATATGAATAAAGGTTCTGCAGATTAAAAAATAATTTACACTGTTATGTAATATTGAAGTCAGGTTTTTTTTTCCTTCAAAGGGAAGATGCTGCTTACAGAACATAACTAATCTGCAGATGGACACCTGTATTCACACACAGGAATAGTTGACTGCTAAACTTCATATTGAGTTTATTAGTGAAATGTGCAACATAACCTGGATTTTGTGTGCCATTGTGCTCTAGGTTCAGAGATGTTACCTGATTATGGCACATTGTTTTATATTTTTTCACATTTGCTTCTTTACCTATTGTATATTCTTGTTGTACTATGAGATAAATCTAAATCCAAGTGTCATTTCCAGTGTTTCAGCATGAATTACCATGTAGATTTTTCACTGAAACTGCAGTTATTTTGTGTGTTGACTTGATGCTACGCAAAAATACTGAGCGGGATGAGTAGTTTTTCAACTGTGAAACCCATTTAATCTTATTTCTGAGAAGACTTTCTCGTGATGTAACTCAGTGAACAGATTTACGTCCCTGCAGCATCTGGGACTGCACTCATGAAGCAGTCACCTCAGATGAACTCCATTGAGGAGTCACAAATTATTGCCAAGCCCCAGCTCCTGTTGATTGCAATGCACAATAAGGATGCATGTGGGGAGCAAAAGCTTAACATCATCTGGAGGTAAACAAGTCACCAGACACCGGTTGAGATATACATTACTACCCTACATACCGCGTACAGGCTACATGTGCCTCTGCAGCTCGATCTGGGGCAAATACTCAGAGGGTCACCCTTCTGTTTAGGGTATGGAAGAGTAGAACACAGTGTGCCTGACAGATAATTACCCCTACTATGGATAAAATGCTGCTGGATCGGGCTGTGGGCTCACCTCTCTGGGTGGTGTCAGTGTCCCGTCCACATCGAACAGACACAGAATGTTTCGGTCCGACGGAAAGTCCACTGATTTCTCCATTTCTTCCTCCACTCTTACTCATAAAATGGAAAGCGTCCTTTCACGCGCCACTGTTGTGCAATCAAACGCGTAAAAAAAAAAAACAACCTTCACGTGAGTTGAAAAAAAAATAGAATCCGAGTGCAGAAGATAATTCAATTAAATAAATAAATATATTTTTAAAATGAGGCGGTTTATCTCTTCTCTCCTAAGGCTGACAGCTACTCCGCTCTCTTTCGGGCTCAGTGACACAATCCTGCTTCACGCGGAAAACACACACACATACACATTCATACTCACACACACGCACACACACATACACACAAACATACACGGCGTGCTGTACGTGACGGCTGTCTTTTGTAACGCCGTAGCGCAAACGAAGCAGCCAATCAGAGGCAAAATCGTCTGTTGTGACGTCACGCGTGGGCGGGGCAATTATCTTCTTTACATGCAGGTGTCACGTGAGGAGGAGTGACGACAGCCGGAAGTCAGTGAAGCGGTTGTGTTTAGTGAGAATAATTCACACGGAGGACGGACCTGAGAGTTGAGTACGACACGCGCAGCGAGAATATTCCTGGTTCGGGGGCGGACGTGAGGTTACTTCCGTGTGGCGTTTTCATGTTCTCCCTGTGAATGCCAGGGTTTTTGGGGATGATGACTCTAAACCAAACACGGTGAACAACTGATAAATACAGAAAGTGGTTCATATCGCGTTTGAACTACATGTAAGAACTATTGTTTTTGGCAGTTTTGACTCTTTGAGAATTAGTTTTTTTGGGACCATGCCCTCCACAATTTCAAAACATACGAATAAAAAAAGTTAAAATAATTATTAATTTGCATATTGTCTTGCTAATGCTGCAAGAAATCAGTACACTGCTGTGTAGGTCGAACATGTGGCTGCAGTTTCGTCCTCGTGCAGAGGTGGGCATCAAATTTTCTCCAAGGACCACAAGAAAAATTAGCAGCACTATTGAGGACCTGGCCGCATGTTGCCTGCAGGGCTTATGGTGTCCATGTCTGGTCTAGTACCTACATCTTAAATCTGCAAAAGCTTGACCAGTCTTGTGTTTCATCATAAATCTTTCAATGAGATGACCAGCTGACCTGAGTGACCACAGCACGACCTGAGGTTCAGCAAGTCAGAAAGATTAAACTGAGCAAACAGCAGAAAGTGATTTGTTTGCAAACAATGAAATCTTGAAAAAATCTTACACAGTGATCTAATTAATAAAGAAGCCAGGACAAGAGTGATGCTCATTGTTTTAAATTCCTCTGAAAGGTGACTTTCAGTGTTGTAGACTATAATAACCTTAATCATTGTGAAACTTATGTCAAGAAAAGATAAGAACTAGTGTAACCTTCTGAATGCCGAGAGCTGGAAAAAGATAAGCCCATTTGTTGACTAGACTGGAGCCAGCTTAGTCATGGAACAGCATGGACTGAGGAAGCCACATGGATAAGGAGTGATAAAACATATGACCAAGTCCAGCTGAATCAATGAATGAATTTATTTTGAACTGAAAAAAATAATAAAATTTGAAAACAAAGAACAGAATACACACAATATAGAACAGTGTCTGAAAAGGAGCAGAAAGAAGTAAAACTTACAATTGACCTGATTCAGTTGCTTTGAGATACAAAAGAGAGTACTGTATTTTTGGACAAAATCTCTTCAGTACTATGGTTAGAGGCAGGTAGATTTGCCTCTGAGTTGCCTAACAGTAGAAAGCCGTATGAGATTTTCTAAAAATGATGCACGTTGAGAAAAAATAATGCACAAGACTGGATAAAGCCCTGAGGGAAATTGAAAAATATAACCAGCAGTGTTGTAACATATTGTAAGTGTTTAGTTGGTTTATTCTCTATAACCACCAATAATGCCCCATTATTATGGTTTATTCACGAAAAATGTGTAGTGATGCATGTCAGTATAGTTTTCTGGCATGATTTTATCAACTGCAAGATACTTAATGTTGAGCCTTGTTTACACATATAACACCGGATGGAAAAAGAATAACAGCAGGTTCAAGACGTGACATTCTCCAGGTTGTCTCATTGGGCAACACTCCCACGGTGAGTGTTTCTCCCTGTTCACATGAAGAGACTCACTCAAAGCAGCACCTTTCACTGAACCATCTATTTTTGAGACACTGAACAGAGTAAGTCGAAGATTTATTTCAGGAAGGTGGAAAGATGTTATAGCTTTACTGCATTCATTCTGGCTGACTGTGTATGAAGGGGAAAAAATAGGAGTTGACTTGTAAAGGAAACTTTTAACCATGATATCAAGGGCAGTAATACATATTAGCAGCTGAATTTAGTCTTATGTTTTTATTGTGATTAGATTTAAACTCGCTGACCTTATGAGTTAAATGAGCTGCCAGTCATGACAGCCGGAAGTGAAACATCCAAACTGACCTTTTATTTAAATACTGAAACCCTGTATTGTATCTATGTCATTATATTATCTAGCTTAAGAATGAATATATGTAACGTATACAATCAGATTGATTTAGCTGATATTTATTTTAGATTACTTCAAATTTTAATTTATCTGCAGCATCACGTCTCTTCTACATGTCAGCCACAAGAGGGCAGACATGTACAAGACTTTCTCTTTATGGCAAAAAAGGCAAAAATGCACACTCTGGGAGAGTGACTCTTCTTGCTGAACTGAGGATGCCAGTGAGACCAGGGACAAATGGACACATCAACTAACACACATCAAGAGACGGCACACTCGAATTTCCCAATGTGAAGGATTGCCACCGAGGTACTGGATCACTTGGTCATAGTATCATGCTATTGTTTGTTGGATTTCGTTATCATACTCCTTGTAGGGGAATTGTCTTTTTTCCCCTCTTTGTGACTGTTGTCTTAGGCAATAGGTATTTCAGTATGAAAAATAATATATATTTTTGTACTTTGGCCATCTTTCAATCATTCAGCATATTGAGTCATTTAAATTGTTGTTTTTTATTTTCTTTTTTCTTTTTCTTTTTTTTACCAAAACAAATAAAACACATAAATTGCAATAATAACTTGTCACTCTTGCACAAATGTATGTGAAATCCTGCAAGCCAGGATTCAATCTAAAACTGTTGAAATCCCAGGGCTGCATATATTGCTCTGATTAATAAACTCTCTGAATCTATCAATAACCCCATACCAGGAAGGTTTCTCAAAAGGAGCACAACTGAACAGTGGTCTCGGCTTACAAATGATATTTTATAATCAATGTAAAAGAAAAGCAAAAACATGATCAGTGTTCTGTTAAAAAACTCGAGCGATTGAAAATCAAAAAGAAATCATATGCAGGTGATGGAAACAAACTCGATAACCTAGAGAACTCCACAGGATTGCTCTCCAGCCCAGACATGTAATTTCACACTGTGAGGCGAGTGCGGCGTGTTAACCACTGCACCACCGTGGCCCTGCCACAAATGTTAAAATGTTCTGCTGTTTTGAAATTGTTTTTGTGTAATGGAATACACCAAGAGGCTTTTTCACTTTTATTCTCTAAAAAAGTGTCATTACATAATTAAGCATTATATCAAGCAATGACAAAACAATGTTACCGGTATATAGGTTATAAAAAGATAAAGTCATTTATGGGATTTGCTTACAGTAGCAAAACAAATATAAAAGCTGTTTTTTAAACAGATATTACGGTATCAGATCCCGTCTGCTGGGATCAGGACTAATGTGACAGGTGGATAGTCAGATAAAGAGTTATGTTAAAATTTTCAGAGGCTAATGATTACTCTTTTTATGATTATTTGGTAATTGACCTCGAGCTGACTCATTCCTTGGCCTTATTAGTAATTCAGGCACATAAACGTTTTCCCGGTTTTGGGGATTGTCACTGATTGAAAGTCAGACAGGCGCACATTAACCTACATCTCTATCACATGTATGCCGTATCGTCGTCACAAAGGGGGTCACGCTGCTTCGCACTCGTACTTTATCTCTTGTTTTCAAACCCAGGATCTTGCGCACATGATTTATGATTGCGGGGGGAAAAGATAAAATGCATTTATGAAGCGTGATTTATGGTGCCGGGATTAAACATGTCACCTGTTGCAACACGCCCACTTCATCACACACGACCACAGATGGAGGCTTCGGTTGTGTAGAGATGTCACTATGTACCCGTCCTCTTATTTATTCATCAAACAAAGTTAGTTTGTGACTGCTGAAATAACGAATTACTTAAAAAGAACTTTTTCAAATAGGTTTTGTTTTCACAGATTTCCACGTAAGAGGCGTTGTTGGTTTTTAGTTGCATGAGTGTCACTCCTCTGGTAAACATGCTGTGGACGGGTTATGCAGATGTTTGTAAATGTCGTAACAACAGTGATATAACCAAAGCCGTTTTTACTGTAACTTGTCTCTTTAAATATGGCATTACATACCGGTAAAGTGTGTAACTTCAATAAGATTCCCCCTGCTAGTTCGCAAATGGTCTAATTATGTAAAATAACTTGTGAATAAAACCAGTAAATAAAACATAAAAGAGACTATTAAAGCATAAAAGCATGGATTATTGTAGAGTTCAGAAATGTAACCTCATTTAACCTCATCCAGTGTTAACCTCTGGCAGCAGACCACATTTCTGGACATGATACTGTCCCTTTGGATTCTTTTGCCATTATGTTTTTAAAACATTTCTGTCAATTTTTTTATAAATATATAATTGTTTTTGTAGTAAAAATGTGTTTTCTCCTCAGTGCGCTGACCCGAGGACCTGCAGAAGGTCCCGGCAACAACGTCTGAAGCCTCAGTCCAGGAGAGTGTGGCCCTTCACACTGAGCAGAACCTTCAGACTCTCAGACCTGTTGGAGGATCAAGGTCACTGATGATACACACACCACCCAACTCGCTATCTGTGACTACTAGACGTCGCCACATGACACCAGAGCGCCACAAAAAATATCCAGCACTTCCTTTTATGAACAATATTTGCAAGTAAATGTCACCCAAAGATCAGAACAATTTCACTAAAAGTGGAAAAATATATATCATAGAAAATGGAAATAATGCAGTTAAAATGTTCAGTGATTCACAGATGGCTCTGGAACAGGAGCTACGGATGAAATTCCAAAGATTAAATGTAACTTGGATATTTTTTCCCTCTTCTTGGCAGTTTAGCTCAGTTGCCACTTATAGTCCTGAAGTTATGGTACTGTGCAGCACAGATTGAAATAGAACTGAAAACTACTGATCTCTTTTATATAACTATGGATATTAACTACAACTTGGTCAAAGTGTTTGTTACTTTTTCAACCCCGTGTAATTACTTGTCAACAGAAATTGTTCAATTCAGTTCTCTTGCATAATATATTTACATTCAAAGCACATTTCTCAGACAAAGTATTTAAAAATCTACAATAAACATCGGTAAACAAGAGTTGTGTCTGTTTAAAACCTTTCAACTGCAAAAATGCTGATCAATCAGGGTTTGATTATAAATTTGATTAAGTAGGTCAGTACACTGGGTGAACCCAGTAATAACCTACAGTTTGAAAAATGGCAAAGTAGATCCTGTAAATGACGACAAATCATTCAAGTGCTTCAAAAAGTACTAACTAATATGATTATTTGTGATTAAGTATTTTGGCCCCTGCTAACTTGAACACACTGATGCTCTGTGAATCATTCTTTATATTTTAATGTCATCCACTATTTCTTAATGTTGTTATTGTGGGGGTTTTCTGGACCCGGTTTTATCTTCTATTTTTTTGATTATCCGTACTCTTCTGTATTTTATATGGTTAGTTTACAGTGCCAGAGAAACTGAAAATCTTTTTTGACAAAACTAAATTTTATTGTTATTGCTCTTTATGGTATCATGGAAGCTTTCTTGCCCGACTCTATTCTGAACGGTAGCCCACATCATAAAGCTCCTGCTCTGTCGGCTGAGCCGTGGTTAAAGCGGCGCTCTTATCTCACTCTCGCTCCGGAGCCATTTTCTCAACACCAACAAGCACCGCTAACAGCACTCAGTTACCATCAAGCAGGCAGGATGAGACAATAAAACAAAGAGTTTTGTTCCTTTTAACGTCACTATTTCCTCCTGGAGACAATATTCCAGGTATAAAACGGTGGACGGCCACTCCACACCGAGGAGTAATGGTGCTAAATGGCCGTGTCCCGAGCCACCTGGGCGATGACTGCGTCATACCTGTTTGTTTGGTTAGGGTGTTTATGACTCTGGGAGGTGGCGTCCGGACAGGAAGCAGTACGCAGAGGAAATATCAAGCTCGGACCCAGATCTGTTTTTTGTTTGCTTAATGAAGGCGCGCACGGTGTAACACGGTTTGGTGTGGACTCTGTCTTTATTAAAGGAGAGATAACAAAGCAAATTTGCTTAAATAATTTAATAAAAATATCACATACAGGGGCAAGTGAACGTGTAGGCGTTGGCTGGATCATCGAGAATGATCTTTTCCATTGTATATTGTTTGCCCTCTTGGCTAAATATTCCTGGTTTGAATCTTGGTCGAGTTTGGCGGCCTTTTTATGTGTAGTTTGCATGTTTTTCCAGGTCTTTGTGAAGACTTGAGCTGCAGCATTTGGATTGAATTTCAGGTGTCTGAAAAAGTTTTTTAAAGAAAGACCAGTAAAGATAGTGTTGCTGTAGTTGAGTTGACTGAAAACAAATACATGGCAACATGCAGGGACGTCGCTTTATTGCTTCATTGTTATATTTTCTGACTTTGTCACTGCTTTTCAATGTCACAGACCAAAGGAGAGCAAAATATTTGAATCACTCATCTTTGGCTGAAAAAACTATTGCCCTGTTTACACAACAAGAAAAATGACCTATATAGACGTTTCTTAAAAGAAGAGGAGGAAAAGTATTTGAAATTAAAAAAAAAAAAAAAGATGTGCAGACTAAGGAAGCCAAAAAGAAATACTATAGTCATTTATATTACCTATAAAAAATAGAAAACAATATGAAGGAGACATGGGGAGTAATAAATAATATAGGAAAAAAATGACAGTCAAAACAATTCTGCCAAATTATTTTACTCATAGTAACCCTGATATCCATGATAAAACCAAGATAGCTAATGACATTGATAGATATTTTGTCAATATCGGCCCCTGTCTTACAGAAAGTAATCCCAAAACAAAGACAATGATGACTTAATACCGACAAATGTCAATGGTATTTTTCTGGAAAAAGTAGAGAAAGAAGAAATAATTAATGTTGTTAAACGTTTTGCACATAAAACAGCCACTGACCATATAGATATGAATATGATACTGGTAGAAAATGAATAAATAACCAAATTAATTTGTAAACCATTTACAGATATAAGCAATTTATCACTCACAACAGGAAGGTTTCCTGGAAATATGAAAACAGCTAAAGTAATTCCACTATATGAAGACAGCCACTACAGACCAGTATCCTTGCTTCTCTAACTGTCAAAGATCCTGGAGAAATATACTTGTTTGCAGATTGGACAAATTCATTGCCAGATACAGAACCAGTCACTCCACATCAATAGCACTAATGCACTTAACCGAAGAAATACCCACTGCAGTAGATAAAAACATTATTTTGCAAGCCTTTTTGTTGACCTTAAAAATGGCTTTGATACAATCAATCAAATTATACTGCTGAACAAGCTGAGCAAATATGGTATCAGACAGATGGCTCATGAGTGGATCTGGAGCTATTTAGAGGACAGGAAGCAGTTTGATCAGATTGATAATGCAAAATCAGTGCAATACCATATCAAATGCGGCGTACCTCAGGGATCAGTCCTTGAACCAAAACTATTTAATTTATACATCAATTACATTATTTCTGTATCCAAACTGCTCAGATGTGTTGAGACGATACCACTGTGTTTTATTCTGGGGATAATTCAACACAGGTGTTGGATGTGGGCAAAGAGAAAAAAAAAATGAAACAATGGCTTGATGTAAATAAATTCTCACTAAATGTGGAAAAAACAGACTTCATGATATTCAGTAACAGAGGGACAGACACTGATTGTTCAGTTAATACAGAAGGTACAGAAATTAATGAAGTGTGGGAAACTAAGTTTTTGGGTGTCATGGTGGATGAGAACCTCACACATAAACTACACAAAAGTAAAAATATCCAAAGCAGTTGCAGTATGATATAAAGTGAAGGACATGTTGGAAGACAAAACAGTATATATGTTATATTATTCTGTAATTGTTCATTCCAATAAGACCAACACTCAATACTCATGATAAAAAAAGAGCAAAAAAGTAAGTAAAGTTTTCTTTATATAGCTCTTTTCAGAGATAAATCACAAAGTTCCTTACAGAGCAAGGTAAAATCGGTCTCCCTGGGTTTTAAACCATGTCTTTTGGACCTTCAAGAGTTTCTAGCCAGAAGACCGAAGGGTTCTCTGTGAGGAGTACTGGCACAACAAGTCTGTAATGTACTGGGGGCCCACACCATCCAACACTTGGAAAGTGAGAACTAAAATTTTAAAGTCAATCCTCGACTTAACAAGAAGCCAATGAAAATGGACAGAACAGGGGTAATGTGGAAGGTTCTAGATGTACCTGTCAGCAGTCTTGCTGCAGAGTTTTGTACCATTGAGTTTGTTTAGAGCAGTCATGTTAAAATAAGTAAAAAGAGAATTATCATATTCCAAACAGGATGAAATAAAAGCATGAATGATCTTATTGCCAGAGACAGCGATCAAGGTATCTGTTTTGTTTGAATTTTTCTGCAGGTAGTTTGAAGAGAGCCAGTCTTTGATGTATGACACACATTCCAAGAACACAGATAAAAAGTGAAACTCCGAGTCATTAAAAGAACAATACAACTGTGTGTCATCAGCATAGAAAGAAAGATAAGACACGTTTTTAAAACCGTGAATCAGCTGACCAAGACGCATCAAGGACTATAAAAAGAGAATAGGGCCTAAAACAGAACCTTGAGCATGTCCACAAGTCAGGTTTGACACATCAGGAATTTTTTATAGCAACATTAAAAGTTCTTTCTTTTACATACAAGGGGGCACTGGAGGACAGACCCTGAAACCCCATATCAGATTCCAGCTGATCAATCAGTAAAGAGTGATCTACAGCGTCAAATGCAGAAGGCAGGTCCAGTAAGACCAGGACTGTGTAGCGACCGGAGTCTATAGCCATCACAACATCACTGGAAACTCACAAAAGAGCAGTTTCAGTGGAGCGAATTTTTCAAAACCCTGATTGATATTTGTCGTATAGATTGTGCTGTTCCAAGCATAAAGTTAGCTGGTTAGCCACCTCTATTTTCAGAAATTTAGATGTAATGGGAAGCTTTGACATGGGCCGGAAGTTTTTAGGCTCTCCAGGATCAGAGTTTGGCTTTTTAAGAATTGGGTTGACCACAGCCTATTTGAAGTAGCTGAGGACTGAGCCAGACTGAAAGGTGCTGTAGGCAGGATTCGGCATCTCCGCCATCTTGCTTAGGGTTAGCTAAGCAAGATGGCGATTTGACCCATCTAAGATGGCGATTTGAAACCCAGCTCAGCCAATCCTGTCCTGTTTTCTCTGACATCACGCCCTTACGCAAGTTAAGCCCCTCCCACAAGAACGTACGATGAACGCCCCTCGACCAATCACGGTTAGAGCCTCAGGGGCTCTTCTGATTGGTCGAAGATACCGGGAGCGGTAGAGATTCCTTTTCAGCTCAGAACAGAGACAGATAGAAACGCTGCGCCCTCGCGGTAGTGCAATCATGCTACACTTCTAAAGGATTATCAATGGATACTCTAACATTTAATCCAAAGAAAATAAAGAAAAATTAGCATTGACTAGCAAAATCCTGCCTACAGCAGCTTTAAGTGAGAGATGTATTAGTTTCACAACCAGACAGTGTCAAAAGTGTTTCAACAAATGAAATCCAACAAATTCAGCCAGTTGAAATTATTGAAATTTCATGACATAGTGGATTATAGGATTCCGCAGATTATGTTTAAAGCTCACAAAATATTTTTTATTTTTTATTTTTTACACATAAAGCAGATTTTCAAAGAGAGAAAGTAACTGTAACTAAAATGGAACAAAGATCTTCACAAAACCTAAATTTAGAACCAAATTGAGTCAACATTGCAGTACAATAAAAGGGGCCCAGTTATGGAACAACCCAGAAAATGAGTCAGAAGATTGTAACTCACACACCAAACTCAAAAAATTAATAAAATCAAGGTTATTATTAAAATACAAAGAAGCACTGTGATACGGAGTAGAACGGTTTAGAGATAGAGTGGCTGCAGACCGCTCTGTTTGCTGATGTTTGCTGTGTATTTTTCAATGATAGAACAATATGATTACATGAGCTAAAGGAGCAGAACAGATACTTTTTTTCGGATTTGCATTGTGATTACGATGACCCTCAACTATAAAACTACCAAATCCCAGGAGAATATGAACTGGGAGTCATACACTCTGACGCACGCCATTGATGTTATTGTTCATCGAATCAGACATGTCAAGAGCAACTTTTAACCTACGACCGGGCACAGTAGCAGCGTTTGAGAAAACTTGTGTTTTCCACCGTCTACACAAAAAGTTCCACCTTGGGACCCATTTTCAAATCTTTTTTTTTTTTTGTAGGGGTGATAAACACCTTTGTTGTAAACAGACACCAAGTCCAATCCAAATCTAGACCTCAGTGATTGGGGGTGTTTAGTAGGATTTTTTTTTTTTAAATCAATTAATGTGTCCCTTTTTCCTGGTTGCGCTTGCGCCTTGTCTACCAAAATAGAGCCCAAAGAATTCCCAATATTTTAGATAAGATTCAATCCATTTTATTGATGTTCCCAGAGATCCGCCCATTGCCGTCCCTAGCAGAATGCGGTGAATTGGGATTAATTGGGTAATCACTGATAAGGCAAGAATGCCAGTGTGTATCTGTCTCTCTGTGTTAACCGATGGCGGAGTTTTCAGCCTCTCCATAGTGAGCTGGAATCGATAGAATATGGATGGATTGAGGCAGTCATCCGAGTATCTGAGAAATTCAGTACTTGGTTGTCGTTAAAGAAATTTTAAAAACTCATTTTTGTGCTTGAGACTTTTTGATGTTCGTCTTCGAAAACACAACTAAATGTAATTAAAAGCACATAAACTTTACGACTGTTTTGTATCTCATTTGGAACAGCTTGTAAGTAACGTACCGTCGATATATGCCTTTCAAAGCAGACGCAATGTGGATTATCTGCTGTTTGTGAGAAACTTACTGTCGACATGATCATAATTCTGCAACATAAACATGTTTTTTTATGTGACACCTCATTTTATGAGGTTATAGCGACAATCTAATTTTACCACGTAGATAAACACATTAATTCTGAAGTTGCTTTAATTAAGACAGGTTTCCATTTGAGTGAAACGCTGAAGACTTTGTAGCTTCTGTGGCACTAAACTCCAAAACCAGGCTCATTTGTTTTTAGTGTGCGATTGTGAAGATTGAAGCTGCTGACACTGGTTTACAAGCCGTTTGGTCAAGACTTTTATAGGCTTAATCCATCCCGCTTTTATAGCCCACAATATTTATCAGCTCCGTGCAAGCCTTCGCTTTTACTGCCTTCGGTGACCTTTGCCCCTATCAGTACATAAGCGTTCCAGCTCTGTTGCTGGGGGAAAAAAAAAAAAAAGATTTTCTAACTTAATGTGTTAGAAAAAGATGAGAAATAAATCTGATCTGTGTGTTTTTGAGGGAGCTTAATCCTCAGAATATGTTTGGATTTGATGTTAATTTGGTTGAAATTAATCACCTTTGAGAGCTTTTACATCTGGAGTGCAGGAGAGGTGGACACAACAGGAGCACAAATGCAGATGGTGTTAGGTAAGTAGTGGAGGCTTGTTTACACACACGATGGAGTGTGTGATCTCAGAGAGCTTCGGAGTGAGGTGTCAGGCCAGGTGGAGTGTGGGAGTTTTCTCTGTGCCCTGCCCTCCCTCCCCACTGTCACCTGGCAGTTGTTCATTAACACATGGAGCACAGCGAGGCCCGTCTGTACCGAGGCAGAGGTTTATTGATCCCAGGGTTGAACTCAAGGAACAAACGCAGTTAAACCTGCTCTTTCTGCCCTATTTTCTTTCCCCCCCTTTTTTTCAAGCTTTTGGATTTATTGAACACAGTTGGAGTTGAGATCTTCCATAAAAAGTCTTGTTCAGTTTTGTCTTACCTGGATTTTGGACGTCTTACTGAAGAACCTGAGCTCGCTTCTTGTTTTGGACTTGGTCGTCTCTGGAGAGGATTTATTCTTGTGGACACATATAAAAAGAAGCCTTTGTTTGGTTCTTGACATGTAGAGACTGAGGAGAAGACCCAGGAATCTGAGAGAAACCGGACTTTCCCAGGGATCACACAATGCACCGCTGGTTGACTTACCTGGGAGTGTTGATCGTGGCGGCGGCGGCGGCCAGCGACATGCTGGATGACTGTTTATCGTCCCACCATGCATACATAATGAATGTCGTGCTGCTGGAGGACGACACTTATGAATGGAGTCGGCCTTTTGTTCAGGAGGCTGTGGAGCGAGCTATTGAGGTGGACAGGATGGAGAATGAGAAACACGGTATGGATGAATAGTCGCAGTACATGAAGACAAACTGGTGGAACAAACAACAAATGGCTTCAAATTACATTATGGAGCCCAGAACAGTGAAACCTAAAGAGAAGGAAGTTGGTCTTTTTACACACAATAAAGAAAACTATAACTTAATATTGCTGGTGAGGGAATGAAAGCAGTAGAATGAAAAGGTAATATAGTATGGAGTGAAAATAAAACACGTTTTAGATCATTAAAAGAGATTATAGGTTTTTGTTTCTGTGCCTACTTTTTAGAGACTTACACAGAGTGTGTGTGGGGTCAGCTGTGTTTCTCGAGGCTTCCATGGATGCACGTAGCAGATTGTGCTTACAGAATATTCCAGCAACGGTGCAGCTGACGTCTTGATTTTGGGTGAATTTTCCAAAAAAAGGCAATGTTGGCACTTTTTTTTTTTTCTTCCAAAAATTTATTTTAAAAAAGTTCTGTGGTGGACACCATTGAAAATATATAAAAATGAATTTGGATTTCATCGATAAGGTTTCGGGTGTGCATGGACTGTGCGTGTTGTGTATATTGTGACACTCATACATGATAGATGAATTTGGTTTCAAGACTTGTCTTTCTGGCCTTTTCAGCTGGAGTGGAGCAGTGTTATCGTAAATAAATGCATTTAGCATGTGAATGACACACTTTTGGTGTTTATCAGTCAGTAAAGGCTTGGCACCTGAGCGCTTTTTCCTCTGATAAATCGACAACATGATATTGCATATCGCTATTTTCTTACATTTCTTATCACTATTTATTAAACCTAACCATGAGAGACAGATATCTATCATCCCTGTGTGTTAATGCTGGAAGTATTTCTTGTTTAACTGTTTGGGTTTTTTGTTTCTTTCTTTTCATCCCTCATACTCATAATTGCGGTTGTTGGGTTATATCTACATTTAACTGTTCTTCTAATGTTACTATTTTAACTCATTTTAGCTGATTGTGATGCAGTAAATAAATGATATTACTTCGGTAGAATTGGGTTTGTTATATTAGTGGTTGACTTGCAGGTTAAACACTTTACTGGAGCTCAGTTTGTCCATGCATACAAAGGCTCATTATGGGACAGAAATTCAAATTAGGCTCTTAACCAAACTTGTTACTGTGTTGAAGTCCCCAAATTTTCATTTAAAGAGTTGTTATAAAGGATTTCAGGCCAAAAATCTGAAATAAATCTGTTTCCTGTGTTCATGCCTTGTGGTAAACCTTTATTAACCGCCATACATTTTGCCACACTGTTAAATGTGTTCGGTTTTTAGTAAAATGTAGATTTAGAATGCTTAAAGGTGTTTTATTCAAATGAAACTACTTAATTTAAATAACTTATTACACAATATTTATTGTCTGCAATTACTTTGCTTAAGGGTTTTCATCTTTGTATCCTGTTATTATCTAATTACCTTTGTCCGATGTGTTTTTTTAATACTGATATGGATGAATGTCGTTACTTTTTCGGCGAGTAATTGCACACGGATCATTGATCTGCGGGTGACATGGTCCCTCTAATCTAATCTGAACAACCCAGAGAGATTAATGAGTTCAGTCTGGACATTAATGACTCTTTATCTTTTGTTTTTTTCTATGACTAAAGGTTTGAATTTCACACTGACGGCCAACTACAATGGCTTTACCACCGAGGGATACAACCGGCAGGGCTGTGATAGCAGCACCTGCGAAGGGGTGACGATACTCAAAAACCTACATGTGAGTGAAGTCGAATTCTTTAAAATATGGCTGTAAGGGTGAATGTTACATTGATAACAATACAGAATGTGAAGGTGAGAGGTTTGAGTGGCTCAGAGATGATCAGAGGACTTTCTGTATTCAAAATGGAAGCAGTCAGAATAAACCAGGGTATTAATAAAATAGTGAAATGATGATTTAAATGGACACAGATTGCCATAAATGCAGTTTTGCATTAGTTTTCTCACAGATTAGGCACATTAACTCACTGGCCTCAAGCTAAATCCATGTGGTGTCACTTTCTGCAGAAGAAAAATCAAGTGGGATGCATCATGCTGGGTCCGTCTTGTACTTTTGCAACCTTCCAGTTAGTGGAGTGAGTATAATTCACTTTGGTTTTCATCAAATGTATAATGTTGGCCCTTCTTTGACATTCTGCCTTTCTGTCTCTGCCTCAGTCAGGACGTTGGCTTCAGCCTGACCATACCCATCATCTCTGCTGGGAGCTTCGGCCTCGCCTGTGACTTCAAACCCAAACTGACCCGACTCCTCCCCCCGGCAAGAAAGATCACCGACTTTTTCCTCAACTTCAATAATCTAAGTCTGCCTTTTAAGGATCCTTGGGAGCGAGTCTATGTCTACAAAATGACTGAAAATTTCACTGAAGACTGTTTCTGGTGAGCACCGTCTGACCTGAGAATCGATATTCCGTCTTCAAGGGACCTTTAAATTTCACCAGCTTTCATTTGTCCACAGGTACATCAATGCCATGGAAGCAGCGTCTTTCACCTTCGCTACAAATACAAACAGGGAGATGCTGCGCAGGGAGGAAGACCTGATCACAGCGCTGAAGTCTTCAAAAAGACACAGCAACAGTGGGTATTAAACATCAGCACGACTCGGGGACGGAACTTTTCAGTTTGGTCAAAGAAAACCAGTCTGTGACTCTTTCTAGAATATACTTTTAATACTCTTACCTTAAAGGACAAAAGTGTGGATTCCTTGAATTAGCAGATTCTGACGTATCTGCCACTAACGTCTGAAAAGTTTTCATTCTAATCCTTTTTTTATGTGAAGCTTCTTTGAGTACTGTAAAATCAAATATGTATCAAATAATAATAAATCAAATAATAATGTATTATTATTGTTGTTTTTCTGGAAGGCACTGTAAAGAAAAAAACTGCTCTGCTCAACAATTTCTCTGTCATTTGATGCAAATCTGCTTGATTCCCTTCAGTTTTTATTATGTGTGGCGGCGTCCAAGACATCGTTTCCATAAAGAGAAAGGCAGATGTGATCCTCGAAGACACCATATTCATTCTCCTTAATGTTTACAAGTAAGTTTGGCCAAAGTGTTACTCCTATTAACCCCATTTTTTTTTTTTATCACAAAGCGTCCTATTGTCAAAATAGAAGTCAGAATTAAGAAACCTGCTGGAAATATGAGGTAAAAAAATAACAGTGTAAGTGCACTGTGAATACAAAACGCACACGCAGTATATATCCATGTGTTGTCCACAACAGTTTGATCCAGTGACGCCGGAAAGTCCCTTGTTCTGGTGCTTGGTTTCACCATTTCCAATCAGGCAAAGGCCAAGAAAGCTCAGGACGGTTATCAACCATATTTACTAAGGCACAGACAAAGGCCATACCTATTTTCATTCAGGTGAAGGTCAACTAGCATCAATATAGTTTCTTTTACAACTGAAGAATTTCCTTTATCTTTTTCCAAACCATGTCAGCAGCCTTTTTTTGATCAAATGCCAGTTTCCTATTCCCTTATCGAAGAGCGCGTCATAAGAAAGAAGAAAAAAATCAATAACTAGAACTTCACTGGACAGATTTGTAACAATTATTTACTTGATTCAATGACACTGTAATACAATTAACACATTTAATCTAACACAGGACTTTTCTCTCAGCACCTGGTTTTCTTGTGTCTGACTGAACGCCATGTTAACTACTATCAGAAGGCAGAGCAAGAATAATGCATCGCCTTTCCCTTCCGTTTAGCACCGAGTACTATGATAACAGAACATCCACTAAAGGCATGGAGGACGTCCTGGTGGTCACTCTACCACAGAGGAACTACAAGGCATACAACACTTCCTACAACAACACGGTGAGCAGCGCTGCAGACGTCCACCTCCTCAGCCTGAGTCCTGTTCCTGCTTTATTTTGGGCCACTCTGAATGTGTGAACAGACATGAAGCGCGTCTGTCTTTTTGCTGCGCTCCTCAGAGAAACGACTACGTGGCCGGATACCACGACGGAGCGCTGCTGTTTGGTAAAGTGCTCAGAGAGAGGATGCTCAGCAGGCAACAACGCAGCAACGTGTTCCTCAACGACACTCCAGCTCTGCACCCGTTTGCCAACGTCACCTTTGACGGTCAGTACGCGACATTTGAGATGATGGAAACGTTTCACAAACGGAAGAAAGCTCTTAGTACGTTTAACAGAAACAACAAATGGAGGGACAGGTAGTCACAACATTCCTGCAAAGATTTTTTCTCTTTGCACAAATTCAAGACAATTTCATGCAAAAGTGGAGATCAAAATAAGAAATTAAAATGGAAGATTTAAATATTTCACTGACATGATTCCCTCAAACCTTCGGTCACAAACTTGCTCCTCTAACCTCTAATCCGCCGCTGCCCTATATTGAATGAAATGGTGTGTCATTTTGTTAGGAGTGTGTTTGGTTTGGAGGAATATTGGACCATTTTACAAGCTCATTATGGATTTTATTGATTGTTTCATGTCCTCAAGCCACTTTGTACTTTTTCATGTTTACATGTTTTCTTTTCAGGCCTCTCATGTTTTAGCAGCTGCAGTTTATGACTTATTATTTGGGAAAGTATCCAGTAAAATAATTCAATTGTGTTTGCAGTCCTTGCTGACTCGCTTTGAGTCAATATTTCTCATCACTTCTTGGGCTCAAATCCAAAATAATCATTTAACATTTGCAGGAAATTAAAAAAAAAAAAAAAAAGAAAGACCTGACTGTTTTGTGTTTCTGTGATCAGGGATGGGAGGACGCTACGTGCTCGATCAGTACGGCGACAGAGACGTTAACTTCTCCGTGATCTACACGTCCACGTTGACCGGAATGGTGAGACCACTGACCGTTTAAGAGTGACGCCGGCTGTGAAGGAGCTGCTTTCAAACCGCACGCCTTCTGTCTGTCTTCAGTATGAAACGCTGCTGGTTTATGATACGTCAACGAACGAAAGCATCATGGTGAGCCCGAACCCCGCGCTGGTGTGGAGGGGAGGCACTCTCCCTCTGGACCGGCTGGAGGAGCCCAGCAGCAACAGTGAGGAACACTACGCTCTGACGACAGCTGAATATTCTGAAGCTTGAAATCTGTAACTGTACCTGTGTGTGTGTGTGTTTTCAGCTTTTGACACGCAGGAAATAACCGTAGTCGTGTTGAGCCTCAGTGTAGTGATCGTGACGGCGGTCGCTCTCATTTTCTACAGGTAAAGAGCCAACACATGCCGCTGAAATTAAACACACGAAAGCCTGTAAGCGGAATAAGGGGTGTGTAGATCCTGTGTTTACTGTTTGATTGAACACCGACAGGAAGAACAGAAAAGAGCGTCACATGCGGAAGAAGTGGTCGCACATCGATCCGCACCTGATCGGCCCTCTGGACGAGAAGGAGGTGTCACTGAAGGTAAAAAAATCCACCAGCCTGCCGAGAGCCGAGCGATTGGCTGATGTCATTTCCACAGCGTGACATAAGAAGTGAAAGATGAGGCTGCAGAAAATGAGCTGAGATAAAGTACAGTATTACTATTACTATTATTATCATTAATAATTAATCGTCCTATGACCCTGACTGGCCTGAACTGTTCAAGACGATGCTGCCAGGATGAGTTTGCAAAAACATCCATGATACAACAGTTTGTTTTACATTTCAATGCATTTTACACCATGAGGTATTATTAAAATTGGCTTCATTTTGAGATTGTAGTGATTTTCCACAGTAATTGTTTGGTTTTCCTAAAAATCTAGAAATTTTTGTTCTCTGTGCCAAAACAGAGAAAAACTCCAAATGTTAAATTTAAAGGTTTCTATGGCGGTCCGGGCCTTTCTTAGGTGGAACTGTCCTGTATGGAAAATGGTTGAAGCAAGGCAGTCAACAAACATCTCAGAAGTTGCATTTAAAAAGTAAATCTAAAGCAAAAAGAGCATTTTCCTCTAAATGCATGTGTGTGTGTGTTTGTATTTTTATGTAGGACTTAGATGGAGGTTTTCTTCTTGCGTGTCTTTACCGCTTCGTGTTTTAGCCTTGTTTTTTATGAATGACACATTTCTTATAGTGTTTGATTGCTAAAGTGTGTGTAAATCATAAATGTTCTAATTTCACTGGAGTGGTTAAAAACGAGCAGGTCGTCTTCCAGTGCAGACGTGACCTTAGGAAAGACACTGGACCTCCAATTTCTCCCCCAAGGCTGGACTTTGAGCCCCCTGCATGGCAGCTGTCTGTGTTGTTTTGTGCGCCTGAATGGGTGAAAGTGCTCAGAAAGTGCTGAAGCAGTGATATGAGGTCCATTTACGATGAGACGCTCGATGTGTGTTTTATGTAACAGATCGATGACGATAAGAGGAAGGACAGTACATACTTCAACCATCGCGGCCGCTACGACAAAAAGGTATCACTGTCTTTAAATATCAGCGTCAAGCTGACAGAATAACCAAATTATTATGTGAAACGTTTCTTTTATTTCTCCTTTTTTTCCCAGCCAGTGATTTTAAAAGAGCTGCAACACATAGACGGCGACTTCACAGAGAGCCAGAGGATCGAGCTCAACACTGTAAGCTTTTTCCTCTTCCTGTGAAGGAAAGTGGATGAAAACAGAGTCCGCCTCGCTCACCTCCTGCCCGCTTTCACGTTGCAGCTGCTGCGTATCGATTACTACAACCTGACCAAGTTTTACGGCACGGTGAAGTTTGAGTACGGCGTGTACGGCGTGTTCGAGCTCTGCCAGAGGGGCTCGCTCAGGGTGAGAGCTCAGCAGTCGGCGCTGCTTTATGGAGGTTATCAGATCCCTCATTATCTGGCAGGATATCCTATCTGATTCTTTTTTATTTTTTTTTCTCCATCTCACATGTGCATGTTGAGCAGCGACACAGTGGTGTAGCGGTTGGCACGCTTGCATCACAGAATGCTGTGGGTCCGATCTAGACTTGGCCCTTCTTTAGCCCGTGTTTGATATTCCACAGATTTCGCTTGATCAGTCAGTGTGAAGAACAGAAAAACACATCAACGTCCAAACATGGGTTTTCTGCTCTCTTCTTCTCAGTACATCCTCAATGACAGGATCTCGTATCCGGATGAAACCTTCTTGGACATGGAGTTTAAGATATCGGTCATGTATGACATTGCAAAGGTACTGTTCATTTGGTTTGTGCATGTTTTTCAATCCAAGTTACTGATTTAAAGGATGTTAAGTGCAGCATGATGCTTGTTCCCTGCACTGTTCCCATTGGAAGTCCTGAACTGTGTCTTCCAGTTTTAAAACTTAAAATGGTTTTCCTTCTTGCTGTGTCTTGTACAGGGCATGTCTTACCTCCACTCCAGTAACATTCAGGTCCACGGTCGCCTCAAGTCCACCAACTGCGTGGTCGACAACCGCATGGTGGTCAAGATCACGGACTTCGGCTGCCACACCATCCTGAAACCCGGCCGGGGTCAGTCTTTTTCCTCATCATCCCTGCTGATTATTCATCCTGCGAAAGGTTCAGAACTCTGTTTCTTCTCCGCTCCTCTCAGACCTGTGGACGGCCCCCGAGCACCTCCGTAAAGACGGCGTGTCTCAAAAAGGCGACGTCTACAGCTACGCCATCATTGCTCATGAGATCGTATTGAGGCGACCGCCGTTCTACTCACAGTTCTGCACCAGTAAAGCAGGTAAGCCTCATTTCTACTGGTGCAAACCTCAAAAAGTGAATATGAATAATCACTTATATTTTAAAGACCCCATTCTTCTTTCGCACCTTCTGTTTCTTTGTAATCCCCTTTCCCTTCACTGCATTGAGCTTCCCATGAAGCACATTCCATGAAAATGCTATTTAGATAAAGTTTGATTGATTTCATGGGATTTCAAAACTGCTTTTTCCTCCAGAGAAGCTGTACAGAGTCCAGTATCCCAGCGCCACCGTCTTCAGACCCGACCTTTACTTCGACGGCATGTCAGAACGGGACATCGAGGTAAAAACAGACAGTAATAGTCAGCGCGTTGTTTCAACGTGGACCCGTTAGTTCGACTTCTCTGAACTTTTTCACGTGTGTCTTCAGCTGTACATGCTGATAACAAACTGCTGGGATGAAGATCCAGAGCGGAGGCCGGATTTCAAGAAAATCGAGTCAACACTGGGAAAGATCTTCAGGTCAGCTGAAGGCTTCAGCACACATATTTATATAATTGAATTTTAAACCCATGATACCAATGCTTTTTGATCTGCAGGTTAAAAGTGAGAGTTCTGAAGTTTCAATATTGACGCGAAATGTTTCTGATCGCTTGCAGCAACTTGCACAACCAAGCCACCGAGACGTACATGGACAACCTGATCCGCCGCCTGCAGATGTACTCCAAGACGCTGGAGCGCCTGGTGGAGGAGCGGACGTCTCTGTACAAAGCAGAGCGGGACCGAGCGGACCGCCTCAACTTCATGCTGCTTCCCGCGTCAGTCCACGTCCTTATGCATCATCTCCTGCTTCTTTCCAGTAATATCAAGAGGAAACGGAAACATTTCCTCTTAAATCTATCGACTGATTTCGTGATCTCAGTGCTTGGCTTCTTTACTTTAGTGCCCAGGATCTTTGCTGTGTATTGACCCCCCCCCACCCCTCCGCCTCTCTCTGCGTCCCCTCAGCCCCGTGGTTCGGTCCCTGAAGGAGACGGGCCGAGTGGAGCCCGAGCTGTTTGAGGAGGTGACCATTTACTTCAGCGACATTGTGGGATTCACCACCCTCTGCCACTACAGCACCCCGATGGAGGTGGTGGACATGCTCAACGACATCTACAAGAACTTTGACAGCATCCTCGACCACCACGACGTCTACAAGGTAGCTTACCGGGGGCCGCGGGAGCACCGGGAGCCTCCAGGGACTCAGGAGGATCTCATGTCGTCTTTTTCACCGTGACTCAGGTTGAGACGATCGGAGACGCCTACATGGTGGCGTCAGGTTTGCCCAAGCGCAACGGGAACAGGCACGCAGTGGACATCGCCCACATGGCCCTCGACATCCTGTCATTTATGGCCACATTTGAACTGCAGCACCTGCCCGGGATCCCTCTGTGGATCCGGATCGGCGTGCACTCAGGTAGTGTCGCCTTCAATAAGCTCACACGTCTAATGTAGCTGCTCTACATTGATTTGGATCTTTTTTTTTTTCTAATTTCAAACATTTTTTGACAGCATCCTTTTTTTTTTCCTAGATAATTATCACCTTTCAATTAAAAAAAAACACTTTTGCATGTATCAAGCCTGTTTAAGTCTACATATGGATTCTTTTCTAGTTTACATTTAATTTCTTTTGACCAATTTTCCCATAATGCCGGTTTCCTTTTATCTGGGGAGTGTTTCTGCTTGCTGTGATGCTGCTGACATCTAGTGGCAGAACAGTGTGAATCAAGGGTTTCAGGCTACTTTAGTTCAGCTCTAAATTTTCCACTTTGTTTTAGTGCAAACACATTTTTTTTTTTAATACTTTATTTTTAACCAAAAAAGCAATAACAAAAAATCAGAAGTTTAAACAATAATACAAATACTCATGATAATCAAGATGTAGAACAGTAGTGAAAACAATAACAAGTGAGAATAAGAGCATAACTTTGTACAAGCAGTGGAATAAAACAGAAATTAAGAACAAAGCAGGTTATCATCTCTAGTTGTGAGGTATAGGTCCCATTTTCGCCACATGGCATCATATTTATCCTTTTGGAGTCGTAAACTGTAGGTCAAACATTCCATGCACTGGATATTTGTTACAATAGCTATCCATTGGCTGGTGTTGGGGGGCTCTGCACTGAGCCACCTCCTTGTTACAGCCTTTTTACCTGCAACCATAAAGATTTTTAGCAGATATCGGTCATCTCTGGTTAGATTTAGGTCCATATCCCCCAAGTAAAATGACAAAGAAGTGAATTCAATATCAAAACATAGGACTGATTTAATAATAGCATGTACACTCTCCCAGAAGGTTTGAAGCATAGGACATTCCCAAAATATGTGTGAGTGATTAGCTTTTTCATTACCACATCCCCTCCAACATTTGGGTTGTGTCCCTGTTTGCTTAGACTTTTGTTGTGGAGTTATGAAAAACCTCATACAGTTTTTCCATGAAAAATCCCTCCATGTATGTGAACCTGTAGTTGTAATTTGGGTATTAATTATATTTGTCCATTGTTCAGGAGTAATTACAATTCCTAGTTCCTCTTCCCACTTGGCTTTTACATAAAATGTTGAGTGGCCTCGCAATTCTACTATATACCTGTACAATTCTCCAATGATCTTTTTAGAGAGTTTGCCATTATATGCTTTGATGAACATTTGTGTTATACCTGTCATTTTTTCTGGAAGGAGTTCTTTTACATTTTTGTTAAAATAGTGGCGGAGTTGAAGGTACCTATAAAAATCCTGTTGGCTTAAGCTATATCTCTTTGACATGGCTTTAAAGTCCATAAGTTCCCCCTTCTCCACCAACAGACACAGAGCTGTGAGGCCTTGTCTTTCCCACTGAACGAACCCTCCACCCTCCACAGCCGGGTTAAACTCTGGATCATACACTGGCCATGCTAAGATTCGCATTTCTTTTTGAATGTTAAGTTGTTTTACTATGCTACACCAAATATCTATAGCGAGCCTGACCCACTGACTTTGGATGTCATACAGTTTAGTGGTCTGAGGTAATCCTAGCAGGCTCTGCAGGGGTCGATCTAACAGTGACAACTCCATAGCTTTCCATTTTGAGATATATTCCTGGTTACACCAGAGCAAGAGTGGTTTTACCTGTGCTGCCAAATAATAGTCTTTAAGGTTTGGTAAGCCCATCCCTCCACTAGCTTTTGGCAACTGCAATGTTTTATATCTCACTCTAGGAGCTTTGCTGCTCCAGATAAACCGAGAAATCAGCTTGTCCCATTCTCTAAATTGATTGTCTGGGATATGTATGGGTAGGGACTGAAATAGGTAAAGTAATCTGGGCAAAATGTTAGTTTTTATCACCATTATTCTGCTTCCAATATCAAGGGGTAAAGGGGCCCATCTATCCAGATCCTCTTTTATTGATGTGTTAATTTGTATATAATTTTTAGAATACAACAGGGATATGTCCTTTGTTAACGTCACACCTAAATATTTAATGGAAGTGGAGTCCCAATTAAATCTGTATTTATTTTTAAGCACTGGGGATGAAACGAAGTTAAATACCAAAGCTTGTGTCTTGTCAATGTTCAGAGTATAGCCTGACAAGGCTCCATATTCCTGTAGCAAATCCATTAGTCTAGGAACTCCTAGTTCTGGGTTCTTGAGACTGACCAAAACATCATCTGCGAAAAGACATATTTTATGCTCAGTATCTCTTATTATGATACCTTCCAAATCCAGATCTTGTCTAATGGCTTGAGCAAGCGGTTCAATAAACAGATTGAAAAGTAGTGGGCTGGCTGGGCAACCTTGGCGACAGCCTCGCTGCAGATGTATTGAGTTGGACAAACCACCATTCACTTTGATTCTGGCCATTGGAGCTGTATATAGTGTTTTAATACTCGTGATAAACTTCTCATGAAATCCGAATTTTCCCATTACTTTATAGAGAAACTGCCATCCCACTGAGTCAAATGCTTTTTCTGCATCCACGCTCAGTAAAATTGCCCTCAGTTTTTCCTTCTCTATGTGTTCAATGATATGAAGGCACCTCCTTATATTATCTTGGGTCTGCCGACATTTGATAAAACCAGATTGATCTTCATCAATCAAGTCAGGCATCACCTCCTCCATTCTTCTTGTTAAAATAGCTGCAAATATTTTATAGTCCTGATTCAAGACGCTGATAGGTCTATATGAGCCACATTCTGTTAAGTCCTTACCCTCTTTTGGGATTATTGATATGGTAGCCTCCCTCCACGATGGAGGGAGAACTCCCTCTTTTAGGGTGTAATTGAAACTTTTCTCTAATAGTGGTACCAATTCTTCTCTAAATGATTTGTACCATTCACCTGGGAATCCATCAGTCCCTGGAGACTTACATGGCCTCAGGGAGGATATGACCCTATCAATTTCTATAGGAGATATTTCTTTAATTAATTTGTCATTTTGTATTTTACCAAGGGAAGGCAAGTCCAGCTCGCCCAGAAACTCATCAACCTTACGAGCATTGAATATTGTAGGTTGAGTATATAAAGTCTGGTAGTATTTCTCAAATGATTTTTGTATTTCATCTAGTTTGTACGTTATCTTTTTAGTAACAGGGTCTCTAATTTTATATACCGTGTTTTGTGTTTGCTGTTTTTTCCAATCGCCAGGCCAGTATTTTGGAGGCTTTCGAGCCTGCTTCATAGTGTCTCTGTTTCAAAAATTTTAGCTTCTTCTCCACTTGTTCACTGTATATCTTGTCAATTTCTTGTTTAATTGGTCTCATTTGTTTTAACAGTTTTGGGTCTTTGTTTGTACTGTGTAGTTGTTGGAGATCAAGAAGTTGTTTCTGCAGGTCTTGGAGTCTTTGAGTTTTCAACCTTTTCACATAAGCAGTTTCTGAAATAATTTTCCCTCGTAAAACTGCCTTGGCAGTGTCCCATAGAATTACTGGATTCACATTTCCATCATCATTGATCTCTAAGTATGTTTTTAGTTCATTCTTTATTTTTTCTTTAAACCCAGGATTGTTTAGCATGCTGGTATTTAATCTCCACGTTGTTGTCTTATAGCCAATATCCAGATGTAATTTCAGGTTTATGGGGGAGTGGTCTGATATATCCCTCTGACTTATTTCACATTCTTTTAACCTATGTCTCTCAGAATTATGCATGAATAGATAATCGATCCTTGTGTAGGCATTATGTCGATTTGAGTAAAATGTGTATTGTCTAGAATGGTTGTGGAAATCTCTCCAGACGTCTATCAGGCCGAGATCCTGGATTCTTCTCCAAAGCCATTTTTCAGTATTTGTGGTTTGTCTCTTTAGACTGGTAGTATCCAACTTTGGGTTAAAGATCATATTGAAGTCGCCTGCCCAAATTAAAATTCCAACAGTCTGACAAGAAACCAACTCAAGTATTTTTTTAAAGAGCACTTTGTTGCTACCTGGAGGTGCATAAATATTGAGCAAAGTCACTTCTTTATTATCTAATTTACCCTTCACCATGATGAACCTTCCCTCTTTATCTTTAGTTTCTGACAAAAGTTCAAAATGGGTAGAATTTGGCATCAAAATAGCAACGCCTCTCTTGCGTCCTGTTTTAAATGATGAGTAGTAAGTATGTCTAAAACCCATTTTTTTTATTTTTTCATGCTCTTGATTTGTTAGATGAGTCTCCTGCCAAAATATAATCTCTGCCTTCTCTCTCTTTATCTTTGAAATAACTTTACTCCTCTTGATAGGGTTAGTCAGTCCATTTACATTCAGGGAGATAACCTTAAATTCCTTATGAGCCATATATTAACAACAGTTCCCTCAAAAACATGCTCGTGATCCTCAACAATAAACAATGTCTCTGAACACTCAGCACAGAACGGCTGCAGCAGTGAGAACAGAAAAATAAAAGATAAATGAAAAGCTGGGCTTCCATCAAAGAGACTGTTCGTGAGCCTCTTGTGTAGGGGGGTGTTCCAGCCACAAGGTGGCGGGCCCCCCTCAGGTAGTTTGTGTGGGTGGCTCCCATCAGCATCCGTAGACTGACTACCGAGTTCTTAAATCAAAATAAGCCGGATTCAATCAGAAAATGTCCATTAAAATGTCCCAACGGCGTTTAAGTAATAGATAGATTTTTTTTTTTTTTTTTAAATATCAATTACAATAATACCCAAAAGGGGTAGTCACATTTTCTTACATAGTTCTCTTTCAAATGAGGAAACCGCAAAAGGTGGTGGCTTAACGATCCTCACTGTCCGGTTCGGTCTGACGGGAAAATCCACGGAGCCTGTCTCGGATCCTCTGCTGGTACTCACCACCGCGACGGCTACTCCTCGCCATCTCCCAGCGGCGACCCGGTAGCGGTGCGTCTCTCTGCACCTCGGGTCTCGGTGTTATAGGGAAACCCCTCGCTCGGAGATCCTCAGCGGCTTGGTCTGCGTTTTCGTAAGTGACAGACCCCGACTCCAGGAAGACACGCATTTTTGTCATCGGGGTGTGGAATCGGATTCCTAGTTCTTTCAGGACTTTCTTGATTGGTATGTATTCCCTCCGTTTCTCCATCACACCTGTTGCGTAGTCGTGGTCAAAAAACACTCGTTTCCCGTCAATCACCATTTTTTTCTTCCACGCCGAGCTGATAACCTTTTCCTTGGTGGAGTATTTCAGGAACCTAACAACCGTGGATCTCGGGGGTGCCGTCTCAGCGGGTTTGGCCCCGGCTGCTCTGTGTGCGCGTTCAATGCCCAGCTCGTCCAGACCGATGCTCTCACCCAGTTCTTTCTGTATGAAATCTTCCACAAAGCGGGCCATTGAGGTTCCTTCTGCTCCCTCCTTGATGCCATAAATCCGAATATTATTTCGGCGTGAATGTCCTTCAAGCTCGGTGATCTTTGATCTCAGTTCCAGCTGGGTTTTCTGCATCTAAACCTCCTGCACCTCCGCGTTAAATGTTTCCGCCTCTCCGATGCGCCGCTCGGCTTCATCAAGTCTTTGCAAACTCGTCTCAATTTTTCCTGCGGTTTCCTCCAGCTTCGTATCGATATCCGCCAACTGTTTCGAGATATTATTTTGCAATTCAGACATGGCTTTAGCCATAGTTTCGTTAATGGTGTCGCGGATGGAGGCTAATGTTACCGTGTCTGCTAACTTAGCTTCGCCGCTGCTGCCTGTATCTTCAGTATCCATGTCCTTCTTTTTGCTTTTTTTCTTCATACTAAGATCCCTTTCTTCTTCCCCTGACATTTATCTCCACAGAAAAACACTTTGGTTGAAAGTCTCCTGAATTTAAGGGGATTATTGGTAGTTCAGTCAGGAGCTGAAACTTTAAGCTGCCATCGTCTTCACAGTGCCACCGGAAGTCCAGTGCAAACACATTTTGAGAGTGTTTTCATTTTTCTTTTTATATTTTCAAGGACCCTGAACAAGATGGAAACTTTAGACGATGTTATTTATGATAATGATTACTTCTGTAAGATGCAGAAAGTCAATGTTGTCTATAAATTCACTGTTGCATGATGTCTGCATCTCTGACCAAAACACAGCGATTCCCACTAAAATATTAAATACATCAGTTTTTGTTGGGAAAACTTTATCTGTCAGGCTCATTTGGACCTGAAGGATGAATGTTTGATGAATTTTAAGACAAAAATAACAACGGGAATCTGTTGAAACAGAAATTAAAGTGTAGACAGAGCTGCTGAAAAGTGCAGAAGCTGATTAAACGTTTTTTTTGTTTTTCATTGCCTTTGCTTCCAGGGCCGTGTGCTGCGGGTGTGGTGGGAAACAAAATGCCTCGATATTGTTTGTTCGGCGACACGGTGAACACTGCCTCACGCATGGAGTCAACGGGCCTGCGTAAGACACATACACACACACACACACACACACACACACACACACACACACACACACACACACACACACACACACACACACACACACACACACACACACACACACACACACACACACACACACACACATCACAGCATCTTTGATTTCGTGAAAAGTCCGTTCACAGTTGTTTTTTTCATGATTCCAGCTCTGAGAATTCACGTCAGCCAGTCGACCATCAACATCCTGCAGAGGACAGACTGCCAGTTTGAGTATGAGCAGAGAGGAGAGACGTACCTGAAGGTGGGCTGTGATAGAAACAGATGAACCCTTTGCAGTGGTTCTTAGTTTAATCTTCTGTGTCTGAGCCTTCTTCACCTGACCCGCAGGGAAAAGGCAAAGAGATGACGTACTGGTTAACAGGAGTCACTGGAGGGAAGTACAATCTGCCAACACCACCGACGGCGTGAGTAGCGTCTCATTCAAATACAGCCTGTAGACACTTGAATACCCAGTTTGCACGTGAAAGGCCCTCATTTGTCTGATCGCCTCCTCTTCAGGGAGAACTTCCAGCGGCTCCAGCAGGACCTGGCTGAGATGATCATGTCCAGTCTGAAGCGCGGAAAAGACGGCTTTGAGAAGAGGAAAACCCTGTCCACCAAGATCCGTCGCCGAGAGACCAACGGCAGCCTGCAGAAGGACGGCCTGCCCGAGTACTTTCACCTGGCTGTCACCGACAGTCCCACGACTCAGCTGTGATCACGCCGGAGCTCTGGCTCCTGAACGGCAGCTGCTGCACAGGCTCCATCGGCGCCGCTGGACTGTTGGAGGAGTCGTTTGGAGGAAGCCGGTGACGCCGGTGTGTCCCTGCTTTGATCAATGCTCCTGCCTCAGAGTCACAGGCGTCTCTGTGTTTCCTAATGTTTGGTTTTTTTTTTTACATCGTGCTTTGGTACCTGTTTCCAAATATAGTTTTATCTCACTGGTCATGAAAAGGAAGAATCTCCCTTTGGATAACCTTCACTTGGAGAAAATCCTCAGCTGTTCTGTTTGACACATTGCAGCCCTCCTCATAGCACGTCATGAAGAGTTTATTGGCTGGAGTCACTTTATTTGATGTGCCCATCTTCCAGTGTTAGAAAATTGAGGGATTTAACAAACAGAAATAACCAATTCTTCAACCACAATGTGGAGTTTTGCCGATTAAAATTTCATGAAAATATAGCAAATCTGAATGTTTTTTGTAACATAGATAATGAGGTTTGCTTACACTCCCCCAATAAGCAATGACCCTTAACTCTCTTTATCCTTTATATCCATTTGAAGAACGTGTTGGTTCGATATCTGGACTAAACTCCGGGAGACTCCTTCTCTCCCTTTATCGATGGCTCTTTTTTTATATTTCGATGTTGCTGACAGGATGATCGTTGATCACAAATGTTTTGCCCAATTATTTACCGTGTAAATAGCCTTTTCTGCTGCGGAGACAGTGGAACCATTTCTGTTTCATACTTACAACAATGCTACCTTGTTTTCAGAACATTGGAAATATTTCTGTGGTGATTTGTGTTTTATTAAATAATGTTTGAAAGCAAATTCAAAGATTTTTTATTTTTTTTTTTTATTGGCCAATACAGAAATTCAGAGAAAATCATTTACACACAAAGATACAATGATCTAGAAAGATGCGACCACCAGTCGAGGACTAGAACTAAATGTTAAACCCCACCCCAGCTCCAAAATCCAAATGTGGATGAGGAGTGAGCGGAGCTGGTTTACGAGGCTGGAGAAGAACTGCCCTTGAATTTTTTTTGAGAAATAAGCTATGGAGGGCTCTTCTTATATTATCACGGGTTTGTCGATTAGTTATAAAAACCTGTCTGGTCCTCATTTATTAAGGTGTACATTATTACATTTATTCTCTTGGCAATAATTGCAGCAAATAATTTATAATCTACATTCAAAACACTAATTGGTCCGTATTTTTTACAGTCCATCCTATCCTTCCCCTCCTTAGGTATAACTGAAATAAATGCCTTTGCATACTTTGCATAATTTCTAAACCTTTTGATTTAACATTTTAGATATAGATTTATTTTTCACGTGTACACATTTTAACAAAGCATTCTGTTTTGCATGAATTTCTCTCTCAAATGAAAGAAAAATGAGCTAAATGTGAGAAAAGTGAACTAAATGTTCACAAAATGTCACCTATTACACAGTAACTGAATTTTTACATTCTGCACCCCATATGAGCAGCATGTTTAATGGCATGTTTGCAATTCATTGTTGTCATGTAAATTCCTCCCAGCTGTGTGAATTTCACCAACTGGTGACTTTCCAGCTTTCCAGCTCCACGAAGGCTACATCATTGCACATGCTTCACAAAAAAAAAAGTGCTGTTATTGCTTTTAGAATCTGTGTTCTGGATGCAGTACCTCCATCAGAGTCACGCATCATCCGCAACTTGTTCGTTTTTATTCTGGACGCGTTTGGAACAGGCACAGCTCTCTTCAGAATACATGAAGGCATGTTTGAAATAACCACAGATGCATCAGGTGTGACTTTTAGACGGCGTTCCGTCCTCCATCTTTACATGGTTTTAGTTGTGACCAGCACGGTGCCTCCCAGCTCTGTGGCTGGAAGTGGGATCCTGTGCTCAGAGGGGCCTCCGGAGTGCACGGTGGGGCCCCCGCAGGCCGTGAAGCCGTCCCCCCACTTCAGACCCCGCTGGGCCTCCGGGTGCAGGTGGTGACAGGGTGAAGGGGCGTCTGGCGCTCCGAGAAACAGCTCCGTGTGACGGTTCCGCTCTGTGGGGGGCTGCTTGGCGGGGGCCTCTGTTTTCTGAAGGGGCTCCAGTCCCGATGCCGAAGCCTCTGTGGCAGAAAACAACAGGACGTCTCCAGATATCCACACCGGATGAGGAACGACATTCCTAAATTAATTCATAAGTGAATCGAAGCATCTTATTCAGCTTAAATAATTCTGGCAATTCTGAGAAAAGTCTGAATGTTCCATTCTGTGGCACTTATCCATATGATATTGACTTATTTGGCTTCTTTTCGTTATTGTCTTAAACACACACATCAGCAGTTTTTACAACACCGGATCATTTAAACACTTAAACACTGCAGTGTTTCTTAAACTGCTTTGACATATTACTGCTTCTGGTGGAAACCTTCAATGAATGCATTAAAATTAACATAACAGTTTAATCTTCTTTAAATTGGCCTGTGTTTGTAGCTAAATGATTTTGTGTCTGCTTGGTAAACCCGCGTTGGATTCATGTATTATGTGGCAGATATCACTACATGGATGGATGTGAAAGTCTTCCTGCTGCTCGTGAGGTTTTCACATCTTTCGTATCTCTGCAAAGTGTAAAGTGAGCTGCTGTCAAAACAAATCACGCAAGCGAAGGACTGAATATAGCTGCACATGTTTAAAATTATACACTCTAACTACCGTATTGGCCCGAATACGATGTTTTTTTTTCCAGAAATTGCATCCTAAAGCTACGTTCACACCGCCAAGTGCTCACTGTGATTTTGCGTCAAAGACAAGTGAAAACAAATGATAACGCGCGTTCCAGCTGCGATGAGACGCAACGCGTCGGACGCGTGTCGGGGCGTTGGCGCTACGCGTCGCGATTTTGCATCCGACGCTGAAGTTGGGAAATCTGAACTTTGGCGCGTCGCGATTTTGCGGCAAACCAATCATAGAGCGTGTCTGGTAGGTGATGCGGGCGCCGACGCGGGCCAGGAGGTCATCGAACTGGGCACAGGTCAGCCGAAAGTACCGCTGAAAGCGACACTCATCCTGGCGCAGCTCCTGGAGCAAATGGTGAAACTCACCAAACTCCGACCGTCTCTGGATAATGTCGTGCACCCAGGCACGGCGTACTCTCCGCCGACGGCGTCGTGGTTCGGCTGTATGAATTAAATAAAGCCAAGCTGCTCGCTTGACAGGATCCATGATGCTAAAAGCAACACAGGAAAGGAAAGCCCGGAAGCCCCGCCCGCGAAAAAGCCCGGAAGCCCCGCCTCCCCACCAGACACGACGCGTCGCGTCTGGTGGGGAGGCGGCTTTTGGCACCGCGTTGTTCAGCGTCGGACCTCAGAATTGACACGCGTTCAGCTTCTCGCGTTGACGCAAAATCGCGTTCGGTGTGAACGTAGCTTAAAAAGTGGGGTCGTGTTATCGCGGACTTACGGTAGATGGTCAATACGCATCCGCGCCGCTAGATGGAGCCAAAGTATCACTGACCAGAGAGCGAGTGGAGCGATGAAATGAGATCAAATGATCTGATGAAAAATGGCGGATCATCTGGTTTAAACGGCTCGAACGCTGGACAGCTGAGCAACAACAGAGGCGAAGTTAAGATACCAACTTTAAACTGATGGTGATCAACGCAGCAGCGTCATCAAACAACTGACAAGACGCCAGGAAATCTGGTGTAGCAGAGCGCCTCGTTCTTATTGGAGAGCACAGAAAAAACGCCTTCAGATGCTAACGCTATGAGAAAAGCTTTCCGTGGTCCCCAGAGCGACGCTTCAGAGAGACTGATAGAAGGATGAGAGAATACGTCCACCAGAGCCTGATTCAACTGAAGGCACTGGAAAATTATTTACATCATTTATGCAGTTTTGACCCCTTGAGGCTTCTTATTTGTTGCTTATTGTTTCTTATTTTGAGAAAGAGAATATATTTTTTATTCAATACTGTAGTAATATTTTTAATTTTATATCTCGTGAAACGTTATCTCAGTTGTGAGTTTTTTAGTTTAGAATAATTGTATAATAAAAAGTTGTTTTAGGAGTGACCTTATTGTCTTCAGCATTTTTTTTTTTCACAAAATGATCTTTGAAAAATAGGGGTCGTGTTATAATCGGAGTCGTCTTATATTCGGGCCAATACGGTACTTTATTAAATACGCTCACATATCAACCAGTCTCACACACTCTCTTCTGGAGATGTCAGTTTGTGTTTGCAGAGGCCCTGACACGCTGTGCACGACGTGCACATGTGCCAAAACTAAAATAGCTGCTAAGACACGACGGGTCGACCCATGGGACGCCTGAGAGGAAGAGAACAGAAACTGTGGCGTTTCCACCGTGGTGAGCATCACACTGCAGCACCTGCTGGCCTGGGACCCCCGCTTCCCCCACCAGACGCTCAGACGACCCCTCTGACCCCAACCAGAAAAGATCTCAAAGAAAAATCCATCATTCACTTTTACAGACCAGTATTTATCGTTTATGTCTGGTAGATCTCAGCAGCTCTTCAGGTCAAACTCTTCATAGAGTATTAAAAAAAAAACAAAAAAAAAAACACCGGTATAAACTCACACGAGGACAATGCAGCAGAGAAAATGTTTGAACCACTGTTCTCACCAGACGAGCTGCTGGGTCTTCTCTGTTGTCTGTATATGAAAAACCAGACTGCCAGAGCCAAGATGGACCCCAGAGTGACCACGACCACACAGCTCCACAGAGCCGGGCCCTCCATCGCGGCTGAGGGGGCCCTGGCGGACGCCTCTGGGGAGGTCAGACAGACACGGCACAGGGCAAAACTATGAAGACGCCACTGGAAAAACTGGTTAAACTGTTTGTTTACTGGAAAATAAGACATGCGGCAAACAAGACGTGACTGAAAGAGGGATGCTGCACATTTAAGTGTAACATTTTTATAAATAAGATCAGTGAAGGGAAACTCACCTGTGTGGTGCTCAGGCTTCTGCATGGTTTTGTTCCGGACACAGATGACCAGCAGATCGTCCCACTGGAACCCTGCGGCGCAGACCCTTTGGGCCATCGCTGGAGCTCAGGCCCGGATTGACGAGAGGAGCTGCCGCCGCTGCGTTACCCTCCCCTCAACTCAACCTATGTGGCGCTCGCCCAAAAGGAAGTGGCACGCAGAAGGTTCAACAGGCGTTTCAGTTCCTGCATTTTAAAGGAAGGAGTGAATCACTACCAGAGTCCCCCCTGGGGCCGAAGCCTGAGAGTGAGAGCTCAGCGTCGCATAAACAAAGAGCCTGAACACTCAGTGTGACGGTCTGAGGTGGGGAAACACTGATCATACGAAAACTGACAGAAAGACGTCCATCTTCCGTTTTATACATCAGTGTCCATGTATGAAGAGGATGAAATGTACATGAAAAAAAAAATGAGTGTATCTCAAAGCAGTCAATTCTGATGCACACGAACAAATCCTGATTTAGTCGCTTGGACTTGAGTCTGTGTTTGATCGTCTTTACGGCAGCGTTTGGCTGTTGCCATCAGTGAAACGTGGCTGTAACTGTGAGTCCTGGTCTCAGATGGTTCAGCTCAGCGTCGATATGTCAGTCAGCCAAACAGATTAACAGTGTGACTTTAAATCAACACTGTCTGTGTTTATAATGCAGAAGATATTGAAATAAATGTAACTGCTATACTTGATTTGTCCACTTGGGGGACAAAACGCAACACTTTATTCAAACTCCAAAACAAACTATGTTTTGCAGGTGTTTTATTATTTATTTATTTATTTATTTTTTAACAATGAAGTGACTTTAGCACTTTAGCAGCAGCAGACCAATCAGAAAAATCTGAAGAGCTACTGTGATCAGAGGGACAGTGTGTCTACCTCAGTGGAGACATGGAGATATACCTGAACAGCTACATACAGAAAAAAAGAAAACTAAATAAAAATCAGAAATATCTTTAGAAATACAGGGCCAGTGAATGGGTTTCGTATACAAACATTTTTTATTAGATTTTATGAAGATACAAAATGAACAGAGTCAAATGGATTGAGGAACCATTTGAACTATTGAATTAAAGTTCATGTCAAATAATTAGACGGGTGGATGATAGATCTATATTTTAACTGCCAAAACAGACTTAAAAATGACTTAAAAATACATATTTAAGGTAACACTTCACTTGAAGCACCCCTGTATAACACGTTATAAGTACATTATAGAACTGTATAACTATAGTTATAGACACTCATAAGTGATCACAATGCTTTATAACATGAGGACCTAACCCTAACCGTATGCTGTATAGTGGGTTATAAAGCATTGCGATCATTTATGAGTGTTTATAACTACTTATAATGTGTTATACCGGGTACTTCAAGTAAAGTCTTAACAATAAATAAAAAAGAAGAAGCATTTTATCAGTGGAAAAAAGATCATGCTGAGCTAAAAATGTTATACAACACAATGAAAGTATCAAAAAATAATTCAGAAATATATATTGAAAAGCCCATGTTGGGTTATGTTTATGTAACATGTGTTCGGTAAATGAATGAAAATAAAGAACAGCACCAAACACAGCAGGATGCTGCAGTCACACTGAATGAGACACACTGATCTGTGTTAACCTAACAGAAGAGCTTCGTCACGGTTCAGCGTTTGACTTCTGCCTGGTCATGTTTCGTGATTCTGCCGCCGCAGCAGCGCAGCGGCCTCAGCATGAGGAGCTGTGGAGGAGAGTTGGACGTGACTCAGCGCTCACACTTCCTCCCCGACTCAGTATAAAGCACGGGCGAGAGCAGGGAGGCCACAGCGCACCGGGAAAGGCCGAGCCGAGAGCACCCTGCGACCCCGCGACCTCTCACACGCACACAGGACAGCTCGCTTCACTTCAACACAGGTTCGTTCACTTTCACACTTCCTCTTTGATTCTTCGCTTCTTTTATGTCGCTAAAACTATTTAATGTCATTTAAACAGATGGAGACCATGAAGAGCGCCAGGAAAAACCACTTTGAGGCGGTTGGCAGGTGTGTGTCCGTTCACGCTACTGACCGTCTTCGGTTTCCATCACATCCTCCGGATGTGACACATCTGTTGTTTCCCCCACAGCGATCTGTCCGAGCAGATCAAAGCAGCGACAAACCACAACCACATCAGGGCGGAGAACACGGAGCTGATGCTGAATTACCAGAAGGGGCAGATTAACCTGCAGCAGTACAAGGTGAGAGACGGGCTGCAGAACTGAGAGCATTCCTCCGTCTGGGTTTTTTTTTTTCCTGTCGTCCTGATGGCCGCCGCGTTTCCGTCAGGTGCTGCTGTGCTCCCTCTACGAGATCTACCGGGCTCTGGAGGAGGAGATGGACAGGAACGCTTCCCACCCAGCCGTCGCTCCCATTTACTTCCCCCAGGAGCTGGCCCGCCTGGAGGCTCTGGAGCGGGACCTGGAGCACTTCCTGGGCTCGGACTGGAGGAAGAAGGTCATCGTGCCGGCCGCCACTCTCAGATACCAACAGAGGCTCAGACAAGTGAGTAGAGTCTGATGAAGGCTTTGTGAAAATTAGACAGTTTGTATTGTATCCTAGGTTGGAAAGATGAGGACGGACACTGTCTAAGTCGCTTGCGATCGTGTTTTGGGTAAAAGTTCTGCGTCTTTGTCAGGTCGGCAGGGAGAACCCGGAGCTGCTGGTGGCTCACGCCTACACCCGCTACCTCGGGGATCTGTCGGGAGGCGTGGTGCTGGGGAAGATCACCCAGAAGTCCCTGGGGCTGAGCGGCACCGAGGGCCTGTCGTTCTTCTCCTTCCCCGGCGTGAGCAGCCCGAACCGCTTCAAGCAGCTGTACAGGAGCCGCATGAACGGCATCGAGCTGACGGAGAAGCAGCGGGCGGAGGTGCTGGAGGAGGCCGTGCTGTCCTTCGAGCTCAACATCCAGGTGAGAGAAGCCACAGCGGGAAGCCGTGAGCGTCCCCAGAAAGACCTCAGATCACACCGATCGCAGCCGAAAGAAGAAGTGAATCCAGGATCTGCAGAGCTGATCGTTTTTCAAAACTTGTTTTGCTTCCAGGTTTTTGATGACTTGCAGAAAATGTTGAATGTCACAACGGAATCGGGCGGCCGATCCAAGCGCCCGGCGGCCGCGGGGCTGCCGGCCAGCCCCATCGTGCAGCTCGCCGTGGGCCTGTGCGTCGCACTGTCCGCCATCGGGGCGGGAATCTACGCCATGTAGCTCCAGCGTGACGGAGACGCACTCACTGCACTTTACTATCGGTGAAATCAGAATGTGATCGTTACACTTTGTAACCAATAACTCTTTTAAGACATGCTTACACTGTACTTTTTAAACTCATTTCTAATTTTTGTAACACTTTAAATAGTTATGTCCTGAATACTCAATAAAATCTGTTTTTCAAAGTGAGAAATTGTCAGTGGTGATATGTTTAATCATGATGTGAAAATATTTCACTTTGTCTCATTTCTTTGCACTTTCCACATTAAAATTTTAGCCTAATAAGAGTAACAGAACACATGGTTCGAAAGTTGAGTCACAAACTGGAAAATGTTTGACTATTCAGCGTGACCTGTGATAATCTTTTTGTCTTCTGCTGACTGAAAGGCAACAGAAAAAATGCTGAGAACACAACAGCTTTTTTTCTGTTGTTGCAGTATGTCAAACATTTTTATTCTCTGAGGGTGTGTGTGTATGTGTGTGTAAAGCAGAAGTGTGTGGCATTTTTCTACTTTATTAATGGCATAAACAGTTTTTAAATCTTTAATCTTTCTTTGAATTACAGACTTAAAGACAATCATTTGTTTTTACAAGGGAGTCAAAACAACACTATCTCCTCCTATAGACTTTCATGAATGCTTGTCTCAACTTTTACAATAATGAATGTCAACTATTATGTAACTGTTGTTCATTATAAGAGCAGTAAATGAATTAAAAGAAACTGCCATTGAACTCCAGCTTTGTCTTTTTTTATATACTTTATTGCTTCAGCACAGCTTAACAGTCAAAAACACCTTCAGACAGAGATCCTCATCCCCTCCTCACCAGTGACCCTTCATCTCCTTTACATTTTATTACAATCAGCCATGAAGAGAGTTTATCTCTAACATCCACCGCTATGATAAACCAAAACTATTTACAAGAAGAGCAGAGAGACTCTGGTTTCCTTTACTTGACCCTGTAGAGCACCTTCCTCTGCATGCGGTGCTGCAGCTCGCCTCGCCGCAGCATCAGGTGGAGCACTCTGTGGATGGCGTGCTCCGGATATTTCTGCAGACGGGGGGAAAAACAACGGCAGAGGTCAGCGTTTCAGTTTGAAACTGTTTCCACTGAAGTGCGGTTTTCCTTTCTGACCTGTTTGGTGAAGTCCTGGACGATGCTGTGCTCCGACACCTGCGAGCCGATGGCGAAGCGCCTCTTCAGCTGCTTCTCGATGCGGGAGATCATCTCCTGGTCCTCCTGGGAGGTGAAGCCCTCGGCTCCTGCACAGACCACAGGTTGGAGAGATGCTGCCAGGTCAGATCTGAGCTGTGATCTCCCCGCCACAGGCTAACAAGAAAACAAAACACACACACACACCTGAGAGGCCGCCAGAGAGCGCAGCGTCCAGCGTGGAGACCTGGAAGAGCCGGAGGGCCTCGTCCACCTCCTCCTCCCCGGCCACGGCCTGCAGCTTCATCTTGGCCAGAGACTCGGCGATGCGGACGACGGCCTCCAGCTGCCTGGAGGAGCAAAAACCAACACTTCCTCTAAGGAGCTAGAAAACACGCCGATTGGTGAGCAGGTAGGAAGGGAGAGTACCTGACAGTGATGGGGATGGACGGCCGCTTGTCGGTCTCCCGCTCGTGCTCCCGGGCGCCGCTCCTCATCACCACGTATCGGTTCTTCAGCTTCTCGGCAGCTGCAGCTGAGAGGCGGGGGCCGCATTTCCTGCAGGGAGGAGGCCAGAATAATCAAACTCGGCGATCAGGACGGTGATCAGGAATCTGTAATCCCATCACAAAGGAAAAAAGAACTCACGCTCGGGAATAGGCGATGTACTTCTTAAACGTGGCCAGGGGAATCTCGCCCTCCACGCCTTCGGTCTGCGTCTGGGCGCTCAGGTGGACGTTCATCACGTGACGAGCCAGCGTCTACACACAGACACACACACACACGCTCAATGTTAACACACAGCCGCAGTCCCACCGGTGTTCCCCGAACCAGCCGGCGCGCCGCCGCCCTCACCATGTCCCTCTGCTGGTCGTGCTGGTCTTTGATGATGAAGATCATGTCGAAGCGGGACAGGATGGTGGGCATGAAGTCGATGTTGTCCTCGCCCTTGGTGTCGTCCCAGCGGCCGAACACCGAGTTGGCCGCCGCCAGGACGGAGCAGCGGGAGTTCAGGGTGGTGGTGATCCCAGCCTGAGGGGGGGAAACAGAAAACAAGTGTTAGCTTATCAACTTCTGTAGCAAGGCGACGTTTTACTGAAGTGCCGGAACGTTTGATACCTTGGCGATGGAGATGGTCTGCTGCTCCATGGCCTCGTGGATCGCCACCCTGTCATCTTCTCTCATCTGCATAACAATAGATCAAATATTTATATGTAGAATCTAAAAGGTGTTTTTGAGAGGTAATAATCCAGCATGGTAAAGACTTTACCTTATCAAACTCATCAATACACACAACTCCGCCGTCGGCCAGCACCATGGCCCCGCCCTCCATGATGAACCCCCGGGTGGCGGGGTCCCTCAGCACGGAGGCCGTCAGGCCGGCGGCACTGCTGCCTTTCCCCGAGGTATAGACCTGTCCAGGCACGGAGGAGAGGAGCGATTAGCAAGAAGAAAAAAGAAAAGAGAAGCTGTGAGTGTGTGTGTGTGTGTGTGTGTGTGTGTGTGTGTGTGTGTGTGTGTGTGTGTGTGTGTGTGGGGGGTCTTTACCCCGATAGGCGAGCATCGCTCCACGAACTTGAGCAGCTGGGACTTGGCTGTACCGGGATCTCCCAGCATCAGCAGGTTGATGTCGCCTCTGCGAGTGAGACCGTCAGGAAGCCTGAAGGACCAGAGGCAATGCGTGACGCCGAGAAACACACCGATGTGGAGAGTGTGTGTTTTTGTCTGTCAGCAGCATCGTTACAGGGGTCACTGAGGACAGAGGAGACCCTCACCTCTTCCTGGAGCCTCCGAACAGCAGGCAGGTGATGGCCTTCTTCAGATCGTCGCTGCCGTAGATGGACGGCGCCACAGAGCGAGCCAGAGCGTTGTACACATTGGGAGAGGCAGCCAGAGCTCTGAGCTCCTCCTCCTCCTGCGGAGACACCGAGCCGGTCGCTCCTCGCCCTGGAACACACGGCGGATTCAAAGCATGAATTTCTAGCATGTTGGAAGTGAAGCAAACCGACAGCGTTCAGCGTCACTCTCCCTCTTTACCTGCTCCTTCTGTGTCCATCTGGATGCCGACCACTCGCAGGTACGACGCACGAATGCCCACGCCCACACCTTTCTCTTTGCCCTTGGTCTTCGTGGCAGCCATGTTTTTGATGGAGTAGATCCCCATGATGGTCACCCTGTTGCCCGGGACCACGCGGTCACACAGATACCTGCGAGGAGCGTCGGAAACACACGTCAGGAAACACTCCTTCCTTCCCCGTCCTGGATTAACGGTCCCCTCCAGAAAGCTCCCCACCTGTCGCAGTAGAGCTGAAGGTGGCGCGGCATCTCGCCGTGCGGCACGGCGTCCGGGGACTCCTGCAGGCGGAGCGTCTGGGAGTCCACACACACGCAGCGGTCCGGGATGATGAAGTAAGGGTCCACGGGACACTTCACCCTGCCGGCAGGGTCCCTGGAGGAAGAGGAGGGTGTTGAAGATGATGCCTTTTAAGAATATCGTGTGTGTGTGTGTGTGTGCGTGTGTGTGTGGCCACACTCACGTGTTGCACTTGCGAGGCAGAGCGTAGCCCTGCAGGCCCGGAGGCAGCGGGATGTTGCTGATGACGCTGCGGCAGCCTCGACACTGCAGACACACCTTGGTGGCCTTGGCCTTGACGGCGGTGGCCGAGATGACGATGCCGTGAACCTTCACCAGGCGGGAGACCTGCTCAGACTGCAGGGGGGAGGGGGGAGCGTCACCGAGCCGTCCGGGGATAACACAACGCACGCCGTGTGCAGACACGAAGATACCTTGAGGCTGCGGATGGAGGAGTGATGAGCGTCGCTCCGCAGCATGACCTGGACGTCCTGCACCGTCTCCTCGCCGACGGGCCGCGGGCGGGTCACCTCGTCGGCCACCTCCTTCGCCGCTTCCTCCAGCTGCGCATTTAACATTAACCTTCAGTTATACAGCTCAATGTATTGAAGCTAAATCAAAATATATGCGAGTGTGGAACAGAAAGTTTTAATTCAATTTCTAGTATGTGAGGAGCCAAACTCCAGAGTACTGGAGAGATCAGCATCAAATGTAATGTAATAATGCAGATGACACTCACCAGAGCCAGGTTCTCAGTAGGAAGCTTGTAAAGACAGTCCGACAGCTCCTCGTCAAAGCTGGCCAGGTCCTCCATCTCCACCTCCACCCAGTACTCCCCCAGGGTGTAGTGTCGCTTCAGCTCATCTCTGGTTTGATATAAAAGAGGCAATGTGGTGTTAAAAACATCAACAAAAACCATTTAATTATGAAAAATGAACCTAAACATTGAAAGCAAATCAAAACAGAAACTCTTACTGAGAAGAGAATTTTATTTCTGAAATTTAAGTGAAAATACAGCAAACGAGTGCAAACATTCTATTTCGGTACTCAAGTAAAGTATTTAAGCTGGAAGTTCTTTATTTATTCATTTGTTTCTGACTTTGAACTGCCTCCATTTTAATGAAGCTTCTGAATTTTTATCCAGGAAATGATGAACTTTACATCTCTTACCTAAAAAGTATATTGAGAGCAGAACAGATCAAGAACAGGAAGAAAAAATAAATTAAGAGCAAATGCATTGTAAAACAGATTTTTTTAAAGAAAATCAGATACCTATACATTTGTTTTTCCTTTGTAAAACTATCTGCCAAATACACTCATGCTTAATTAGTTGTGTTTTATAATTTCCCCTGCAGAGTCCTCAAGCGTCAAACACGAAGACTACATTTCCCACAATGCATCTCGTCACCACTTTTCATGAAGCCTCTCAGAGCATAGTGAATTTGATATAATCACTTTAAACAATACAAACTGTAAAATTCTTTGATAAACACAGATGGTCACGGTGAAATTATGAGGAAGATTTCTGCAAATAATGTAACTTACCACAAAGTTACTTGTGATAAAACAAAAGTACCACCACCTCTAACAAAAGTGGATAAAATCACTGTAAATGCATCGTCACCTGTATTTATATGTGAATCCGGTGCGGTCTGTCCCCTCTCGGAACTGGCGGAGAAACTCTCGGAACCGCTTCTTGATGTGGATCTTCTTCTGGCCTCCTTCTTCCCCGCCGGGTCCGTCTAATCCGCCGAAGCTGTCACTGTAGTAAACTCCGGGGTCGTCAAAGCCAGACATGTTTACACCGAATCGACTCAAAGCAACACAACGGGAAAATAACTGGAGTCAAACCCGCTGATTTCCTCAAAGTATGAGAATGTTGCCTACTCTGCCGGAGACAATGCACCACGGAGCGTCAGTTTCGCGGCAAAGACTGAAATCCTTCCTGTCTGTTTCCCGCGAGCTGCTTCGCGCAAAGCGTCACTTCCTCTCCTCTGATTGGTTGAAGGAAAAACACGCCTGGTGCGATTGGCCAGGAGTAATTATTGGTGGTGTACGTCATAGGAGGGGCGGGGCTTGTGCGCTCTGGTGGCGCGAAAAGTGAGAGGAGGCGGGGAGAAGAAACAGTGAGTCGATGAAACATGTGCAACAATCATGAAAGAAAGCGTATGACAACACTCAGTTCAGCTTAATCTTCTGTTTGCTGTACCTAAATCAGTTATGTTAACCTAATCGGTGCCAAATATAAGTATACAAATTTACTGTTTGCTTCTGCCATCCCTAAATTGGGAGTTTATGATTTTAGTTACTGCATTTATATAGCTTGTGTGGGTTTTTAATTGATGTACGCAAAATGGCAGCAATGTGTATTCTCCAAATCATATAAGTAAATGTACATAAAATAAAATATTAAAGTTTGTTTTAACTGCTCTGTAGGTGTTGGGCGCCATAAGAGTCAAAAGTTTCTTTTATTTGCTGAATGTTAGGAGTGAGTCGATGTTATGTCCATTCTGTCCTCTGTACAGAAATCAGTTTTATTATCTTTATTTTAGGAGTACTATGGAGTTGCAGATCTTATTGGATTGAGAATCCACTCCATCCTGGAGTACTCTACCACGCCATCAGTCTGGGAGAGGTGGGAATAGTTGGTTTGCTTGTTAATTTCAGGATTTCCTTTGCACAACACATTTGAAACACAGTCATAATTCTTTTTTGTTTATAGCCCACTGACAACTGAGGATTTAAGATTGAGATGTGAATGTTAAAAACTGAACTGGTGTTGTGTCCAGTGACATGCAACCTCGACTTGAATAAAGCAGTGTAAAGACTGGATGCATTGTCTTCAGGCTGATATGATTCCAATTATTGGTTGAAAATCACCTCAATTTCCTTTTACTGTGAAAGTAAAAACACATAAGTTGTTTCTGGGTTGAAGGATGAGTTTAATTTCACCATCATTAATGCTAATAATGCTCCAACAAGATGCCGAGTAGCTTCAGTAATCCGCTCAATGTAACAGTTATCCGTCCCATCATCAAAAATCACACCAGAGTGAGAAACGAGTCTGAAAAGCTTCATCTGATAAAAACAAATGTGGCAAAAGCCAGATTAAACAGCCCTTTGTCTCTAGATATACAAACACCAACACTGTAGCAAAAGAGCTTTTGGTCAGTCGAGCAAACACAAAAATAACATTTTTCTCCATTGACCTACAAAAGCAATTTCCATCAAAATCATTCATAGGTCTGTAGTAACAAGGCTGTCCAAGCAAGCTGATTGGCTGACTAGATTGACAATTCCTCCGAGATTGTCCAGTTCAGGAGACGACTCCATGCTTTCTGCCGGTCTGGATGAAAGCGTCGACGCAGCGATCGATGTCTTCGTCTGTGTGCGCTGCCGATATCTGAACGCGGATTCTGGCTTTGCCCTTCGGCACGACCGGGTAGGAAAATCCGATCACATAGATTCCTGTGAAAGAGAGAAACCGGTTAAAACAGTCTTGACAGGTTCCCTGTTTCCTCAAACACTTGGTCATCAGAGCTCACTGGTGAGATGTGACGGACTCACCGAGTTTCAGCATTTCATCGGCCATCAGAGAGGCCAGTCGCGCGTCGCCCAGCATCACGGGGCAGATGGGGTGAGCCGAGCCTGAAATGGTGAAGCCGGCCTGCGTCATCTTGTTCCTGAATCTGTTTGGAGAAAACATTTCAGTCAGAACAAAGGAGGTACCAACCCAGGGTATTTTAAAGTCTGTTCTCTAATAAACAGACATACTGTGCTCAATTTAAGCTTTTTTTTTTTTTTTTTTTTTTTTTTAAACACATCCTGGAACAACCAAACTTTTTCAACAATTCACTGAACAGGATTAAACTGTACTGTCTCTGTCGGCTCCTGTGATCATAATGCACACATTTTAGCGCCAGTGTCTTTGGAAGCCTTGGAGGACTTTTTCCTGTCTGTACATGTAACATGCAGTATTGCGTGCCTGCAATTTCACATTAGCATTACTCTCTCACTGGCTGTAACTGTGCTTGCAACTGAACATGTGAGGAAATTCGAGACAAAATGAGGTCAGGTTGTGGAGATTTGGTAAAAATTTTGTAGTTTCCAACAAACTATGGCTTTGTCGTTGTCCTGATTTGACTTGATCACAGTTACTCTTGATTTTTTAAAAATATTTTGTAAACACCTGTTATGTGTGCCATAACATCATGCATGTGATGCTGATTTCCTTTTAAACTGGGTTCAACCGATATCAATACAATTACACAAGGCTTGATGATGTATATGGATACAACTGAAAAAAACCAAAAGAAAATAAATGATTTGCCCATAAGTTAAACGGTAAAACTTCAATATATTTTCCATTTATTACACACAAACTGAAATAGTTCAACTATTCCTTGTTTCATTCTCAATCACCTCATGGTCTTGTTTGTCATACTCTGTGCAATCTCATTGGAGGCGAGCAGCAGCTCCACGGCTCGGGTGGCGCAGCCCACCACCGGAGGAGGGAGGGAGTTGGAGAACAGGTAGGGCCGCGAGCGCTGCCTGAGCAGATCGATGAGGGGCTTCGGACCCACTGTGTATCCACCTGACAAGAAAAACACGCCAGAGAAACACCGTCACGGCCTCCACACTGAAGTGTGTTTTCAGAAGAGAGACGGAGACCCACCCGCTGCTCCTCCCAGAGCCTTTCCGAGAGTGGAGTTCACAATCTGAACTCTGTTCATGACTCCCAGCAGCTCATCTGTTCCTCTGCAAAAATATATACGCAGCACTTTACTATCACCGCAATATACACTTATGGACATCTTTATGAAGCTTTGAGACAAATGAACACATGAGATGCTGAACATCTGATATTTCCTTCTTCTGGTTGTTTGCTTGTTGTGGATTTTGGTGATATCCATTCAATTTGTAATGTGTGGCAAAGATCAACAGATGTAATAGAGAAATTACTAAGAGTTGAAGTCACACAGACTGTCTTCGGACAGATTTCATTTGAAGATTCGTGGCAAAGGACACAAAAACTTTAGTGATTTTACATCATTACTAGTTCTCCCTTTCTTCAGACATAAACCTAGAATACATTTTGTTGAACACATGCCTTAATTCATTACAAACTTCACACAGATTTGTGGCCAGTTCAAAGAAAACACTCCAAAATTTCTGCTCAAGATAAACTATTTACAACAAAAGAAATAACGTTTGTTCCCAGAGATAACTGTGGCCCAAAATATGACTCATTCAGCTTGAATGAAAATTTAAGCCAAACCTGAAGACATTTTATCAAATGACTTCTTCATTTTAGAAGTGTCATCCAACAGGAGGTATTGGGACATCACATTTAAAACACCAACTTAAAGTCGGGCAACAGAAATTGATCAGCGTCTTTATTTTCAGTTAAAGCAGCGTCCCACTGACCTGCCCCGTGGCCCCAGGAAACCAGTGGCGTGACATTCATCAATGAACACCATGGCTCCGTACTGCTCGGCCAGGTCACAGATCCCCTGCAAAGGAGCCACGTCTCCGTCCATAGAGAAGACTCCGTCTGTCACGACCAGACGCATTCGAGAAGACTGAGGAGGACAGAGGAGATAACCGATAATCACTGAAGCCAAAACCCATCTTTATTATCTATTCAAAAAATGCCCTTTTCATTATATAAACAGAAAAACGAGCTCCACACACACCTGAGCTTCTTTGAGCTGCTTCTCCAGGTCGCTCAGGTCCATGTGTTTGTAGCGCATCCTCTTAGCTTTACACAGCCGGATCCCGTCAATGATGGAGGCATGGTTAAGCTCGTCAGACAGCACCGCATCCTCTGGGCCCAACAGCACCTAATGTAGGATTTATCAAAACTTACTAACTGTGATCTAATACATGCTTTCTTGTTGTGTTGTAGCTTTTCACATACCTCAAACAATCCGGCGTTGGCATCAAAACAGCTGGCATACAGGATGCAGTCCTCCCTCTCATGAAACTCTGCAAGCTTCTGCTCCAGGTTTTTGTGTAGATCCTACAAATCACGTTACACAGGATAATCTTTAGCCTTCAAAGTATGTGGATTTTCATGCATTCATGTGGTGTTTTCCATACCTGTGTCCCACAAATGAATCTAACAGAGCTCAGTCCGGCACCGTACAACTTCAGAGCATCAATTCCTGCCTGCACCACTTCTGGATGACTGGACAGCCCGAGGTAGTTGTTGGCACAGAAATTTAAAATACCTGGAAGAAAGTAGTTTTTTTTTTTTTTTTTTAAAGGTAAGGAGAGTCACTGGGACTGCCGACAGGAAACAGTGTGTGCAGTTCACGATCAGCAAGGCTGGATATAAAAGCAAGACAAGGTGATCAGTTAGTACAGATCAAGGCCAAACATAAGTTTTCTTACAACCTGAAGCCCGAGTTTTCTCCTCAAATTAGTTACAGATACACACATATGTCTCAGATGATTTTAGATCATATACTGAATCTGTGCTGACCTTTCCTCTTCTCTGCTGGCTTCATAACCTCAGCAGCAGGTCAAAAATGCATGAAGCAGCGTCATCAGGACGAGTAGTAAGATTGTGGGAGTTCAACAGTGCACAACGAATTTGTTCAACAGGTAAATAATCAGCAAGGTTAAGGCCGTCCTGTCCAACATGCTCAGTTCCAGTTTTTGCTTCTGGCTTTTGACTTGGACTCTCATGAATGAAGGAAAACATGTAACAGACCAATTTGCTGGAGGAAAACTGGAGGATAGATAAATTTTTTCAATCAATTTTTCTGTGTAGATTTTCTTTAATGTAGCCTTGAAATAAATGTAGAAAGTGGTCCAACCTGTGTTGGCAACTGTGCAAACTGAAGTGTCTGTGAGCACACAAAAAAAACATGAGAGACATTGTTTGTTTACAAGTGGTAAACAAGTTGAAAAGACGGTATAAAAGCTCTGCTTCTGTGTGTTTTATTCTTGTTGTTTTGACAAAAGCAAAACAAAATAATCCAGAAACAATGCAGGGTGCAGTGGATGAACTGGACAGCCTGTTCAACATATGAGGGGTCATGGCCTGAAGTTAACAGGCCATTCACAGACCTGCAGTCCATGTTTGGCAAAGGTCCCCGCTGCAGTGTAAACACTGGGCTTGTTGGCAGAGATTTGCTGAATTACTGATGATATCTGTAAATAGAAAGTAGCTTTTCTCCTAACTATTTGGTGTTGTTTGGTTGTTTCTTGTAATTTTATCTGTTCAAAGACGTCCTTAGAGCGACTTTGGGATTGCAAAGTCACCGTTTAGGGATATTCGACACCCAGATAACATCAGAAGCAGCGACTCAAACGCTTCCTGCTGGATGCTTTGTAGAAGTTGTTTCGCGGTTGTCTGTGACTTTAATGATGTCAAATAGGTGATAGAAACTGAGACACTCACTGCCATGACTGCCGTCCACGCTGATCTGCGGACCCTGCTTGGAGGTGATGATCCGCTCCGCTTTCCACGTCCCCGCGGCTCGGATCGAGTCGAGCTCGGTCTCCAGCACGGCTCTGGCCTCCGCCACGGCGGCGTAGCTCCGGTTCAGAGCCGCGGCCGAGGACCGGAGGACCCCGCGGGCCGGTGTTAGTAAACTCCGGGCAGCTTTTCCCAGCGACATAACGGAGAGTAAGCGGCGTGCGCGTGGTAGAAGTGTCAACGTGCCACGGCGGCGGCCACACGTACACAGCGGGCAGGCGTGGTTACGTCACATAACCAGTGTGGGCGTAAGTCAGGTAGACCAATCAGAGGGCAGGACCGCTTCGCAGGTGGCTTGTTTTGTCCAATCATTGTTCAGCAAAGCAGACAGTCGGTATCAACAATTTGTTTAGGTTTAAAAAACAATCATCTGGGCACCCAACTCCCTTTATTCATTTTTTGCCCCCAAAAACGGAAAAACCAGAATTCAACTCATTAAACGTTCTGACAGATTTACTACCCAAAAAGACTCCTTTAAGACTGATGGGCGGGGCTTAACAGTCCTCGCTTCTGATTGGCTCATGTTTGATTTACCAGTCTGAATACTGCTGCTCCTCCTGTCAGTGCTGCAGATATCTTTATTACTAGCCTGTCTGAAAGGAAACACTGAGTAGTGTTGTGGCTGATTGTGTGTTGTACAGGGTGTGTGTCTGCGTGTGTGTGTGGAAGTGAGATCGGTTAATGTGACCATTATCATCTCACCTGATGATTGACAGGTAAACCCAGAGCTGACCTACGGGAGTGAGAGCTGATCTGCAGATAGAACTTAGATGATGGGGAAGCCACACAAATCTGTTCAACCGTGTGTGTGTGTGTGTGTGTGTGTGTGTGTGTGTGTGTGTGTGTGTGTGTGTCTGCATGGACAGTAGGATTAAGTTGTATGTTGCATGAATTCATACTTATATGAATCCACACAGTTTTTGTTGGTGTTTATGATTTTTAAAAAGTTCAATAAAGCATGGAACTACACGTCTTGAATTATTACACATACTCACACACTGATTGCGACCTCTTCACCACTGTGCAGGCCTTGAAGAATGACACAATGCAGCTCTCCAGTTAATAACTTTAGTTTATTCCTTGACAGAAATCTGTCAGTTGTCCCGTGAAACTTCAAGTAAAACGTCTTCATAGGGAAAGGTTGGCCATAAAAAAAAACTTCACATCAAATAATGATGTGAAGCGACAAACTATCAAGAGTTTGAGGAGCTCCTCTTACAGTGTTTACCAAGCGGCGTCTTCAGTAACCCATTATATTTACCAATATAGATATTTAACAGCCATATAATACATAAATCTATGTTGCAACAACATGGTTTCCTCCTTCAACAGCAGGAATGTAGCCAGGGCCGGCCCGGGCTTCAGAGGCGCCCTAGGCGAGCCCGAGACGAGCGCCCCTTGGGAGCGTGTTTTTCGAGCGGTCCCGACATTTGTTCAGCGGGGGGGGGGGGGGGGGGGGGGGGGGGGGGGGGGGCGCTGAGGAGCGATGCCGAACAATACCGATCAGTGCCGGGCAGCGCCGAGGACGAGGAGCGCAGTGCGTCGGACCGCTGCACAGCGGAGCACACGGAACACAGAGCGTCGTGGCGCCCCTTGTACGACCGCGGCGCCCCCCTCGGGACGTGGCGCCCTAGGCGGCCGTCTAGTTCGCCTATGCCTAGAGCCGGCCCTGAATGTAGCCATACAAAAATGTGCAAATATTTGCTCATGGACAGACTATCACAACGTCAAGTAAAAACACGTCCTTCCGACATTTTTTGAGTCAGTTAAAAACACTTTTGCTCCGCCGTAAAGAGCATAGTACACATGTATGACGCCCTCCCTCAATCTCGGAGGGTCACTTCCACCTCAAATGTGCCACTCAACCCATTGTCACTGAAGGCTCCCACAGGCTGTGCGATTTTAGCAGTTTTAGAAGTTAACTACGCTGTATGGCATGGACTTATATAAGCCTCACTGCATGATTCACTCTTCACTGAATCAGCGCTGATAAACTTCATTACTCATCAGTAACATCTTCATCATCCTGTAAGTCCTTCATGCTCGCCACCGGTGTCTTCTGGAAATAACAGAAGCTAACACTGAATATAAAGCTACACTTAGGTCCAGGGAATGTGGACATGGTCCAACGTTTTACTCCATGGGAAATCTGCAAACTATTGCTTTTAGGGCTGCACAATATATTGCAAAATCTCACATTACAGCAATATCAAATTAAACACTTCACATGTTGCAAAACACTGAGCTGTAATGTTTCGATACACTGTGCATGCATGTTCTGCATCTTAACATGTTTGATTAATCAGATTAAGTCTACTGTCCTACAGAAGGTACATGTAGCCCAAAACGTGGGAGAGCTATTATGAATTAGAGGAAAGAGAAATAACACTGGTTTTCAACAAATCTCAAATATCATTATTTATTCTATGCTTAAATGTGTGTATTGATTGCAATTTTGTCATTTGAATACAGGATTATGACATGTTGACCTGATATTGTGCAGCCCGAACTGTCACTTTGAGCATCGTTTTCTTCTGTATTTTAGTAAAATCTCTAGATGAACTGCCTTCACGTTCCAATATATGATCACAGATTAGAAGTCACGATCGAAGACATCGCCATGATTTCCCATCATTCATCTATAATGGCCAAAAATCGCACAGCGTGTAGCCGCCTCAGTGTGTGTGTGTTTTTCCAGCCTGTGTGTGCAGGAGCTTCATGAGTCGTGTTAGTCTGGCAGGTTTTGGAGCGGATTAAGACTCTGAGTGGTTGGCGTCCTCTGAGGAAGTCCTCAGCGATGGTAGGCGATCTGCTGCTTTGGCTCTTTCTGCCAAAAACTTGTCAAACTCTGCAGAGAAAAATTGAAGGATTCACTTTATTAGACACAGAAAACACGAGAAAACCAAAAAAACGCACAGATTCAAGGATTTCAGTTTGAAATTGGCGCAGCTCAATAAACTGAGATTTTCATTATATCTAGTTTGTGAAAACTGTATTATAATTGAAAATTTCACGAATTTCAAGAATTTTTTTAAAACTGTATGATTGTTTACAGTATATTTCAATATTTTCTTTTTTTAATTTGAGGACTTTTAGCTCAACATTTTAAATTAAATTATGGAAATATTTCATTGCTTATTAATGTTTTTCCAAGATTCCGTTTCAGTATCAGTCAGTCATGAATAACATATCGGACTGGAGGCTAATAAAAGCAGGTGATGGCACTGTGAAACAGAAACTGAGTGAAGAGTTCAAAATGATCAGAAAAGAACAAGTCCAATCAATTCAAAAGATAAAACAAACAAAAAGACTTGTTCAAAAAACAAGAAATAAAGGAGAGTTCTTCACCTTCACTGGTCACACCATCAGTGTCCTCGAAGTCGTCATACTGTGACAAAAACAACATTATTTCACTTTACATCGTTTTGAAATCAAATGGAATTAAAAAAGAAAGTTTCAGGATCTTTACATTTGTTTTCGTAGCAAAATAGTAGTGAGCATTTTCCCAAAAGGTTAAGATTTTATCAACATTACCATCAAAATATAGTCTCAACAACTCTGTTGTACAGTTATCATACTAACTTCACTGTTAAGCAACAAATGTGATAACAACGAGAATTTATAATTATAAACACTGTATATCAGCAACAAAGGAAACATGATTACTGTGGTATGATGAATATTTATTCAGCATTTTTGCTGCACAGCAGAAAGAACCATCATCTCAGATCATTAAAGTCATTTTCACCAGGTGCAGCTCTGGGTTCTCTTTTGTTCTCACTTGCTATAACTATGTTTTTCAGCAAAAAAAACATATAATATTTATTTTTAATATCACTCTCACCCGTTTTTCTCTAATTTTTGGAGATTTTTGATTAGTGTTGATATATTCAATGTGGTGTTTACTTAATATACAAGGATTTCTTCAGTGTACCTCTAGAGGGTGATCAAGTACCACCAGAAATTGAGAATAGAGGCCCTCAAATTCACTCTATTTAAGTGAAATTTCAAATTTTGGACAACTGGAAAAAACAAAAAGACAGTTTATGCAGATCAGAATCATCAAACTGAGGTTAGTTCTGGCACCACAGTTTCAATTTAAAGGTGCTGAAGCAACAAGATTATATGATAGTAATAAATTTCCAATGCATCGTGCAGCCTGAGTTTATAAGTACACTCTGTAATCTACATAGGATGTGATGCAGAAGAGTATCAGAGCAAGGTTAAGACAAAAAGGTCATTGTGCAAACAAACAGGAGCAGTTTACATTCGGTAATCTAACTACGAACCTCGTCATCCAAAGCAAGCCACTTCTCGATATCGTCCATTACATTGGACTGATTGATGGGAATCTGAGCGAGAAAGCAGAGCTGGTAAACGAGAGTCCAGAAACACAGTTGAACATTAAATCGGGATGAGTTCAGGCGTGAGAACGAGGTGGAACTTCAGGACAGTAAAAATCAAACAGTCATGCTCTGGAAGGCTCCTGCACACTGTGTGACTTCAGCAGCTTTATCACTTTATTACCCGCAACATGGATTTTATCATCTTCAGCAGGAATGCACAAAGCTCCTCTTCAAATCCATGTTGGAGTATTGGTATTTATTTTCTAATCTTTATTTTTTATGTGGTTACAGTATATTTGTGTTCCTGATTCTAATCAGTGTTTAAGCAACACGGATTACGTTTGTACTTTAATAACAAGCTGTATTAAAGCAGAACAAATAAAACTTCAGACTAAAGCGGGACAATATTAGGTATTGTGATGATGATGATTAGAGATAAAATAAACACTTAAACATAATGTTTTCGGTTTTATGTGTTCAGATGTGTTCCTCCAAACAGTTCTCTTTCTCTTGTCTTTAATTCACACCAGCTGTGACAGGGCTGACATTTTTTGGTATTGTTTTGTTTGCTGATTCCAATGTTTGTTTGTTTTTTGCTGACTTGTTTGTGGTAGTTTTTCCTTATTTTTGAGCTTTTCACTTCTGTTCTGTGGACTTAAGGAGTATAGAATTCGAGCTGTGAACTGGAATTGGGATTATTTGCACTTTTCTTATTTAAAATCCTGCTCTTTGAATCGCATAGTAGATTGTCCACGTTGATATTGTGCAAATGATTAATTATAGCGTGCAGCCTGATTTAAATCCACCGACTGAAACCCTTGATCGCAGACTTCACTCAGATTGTGATTATTCCATCTGAGACGGCCAAATCCACACAGCGTGTAAGCACCTTAAGGCTCCAAAACTGGCATGCAAACCATCAATTTTCACCCAAAAGAATCCAAACAAAAGCAGACCAGAGTGAAAGGAACCAAAAAAAGAAACCCCATGACCAAATAAAGAGACAGAGGGTGGAGGGGTGGATTGACAGAACACTTTGACTCTGAACCCACCATTCCCCGCTTAATCATCCAATCTAACTTTGGTGAGGAGTTGTGGGACGAGGCCGGACTCTCATCCTTGCGCAGAAAGTTAGTTCAGGAAGAAAGCAGTTACTGAGACAGAGCATCAAATTAACTCACTCAAGTTAGAATATTTCCTCAGATCATGCAGCGTGTCCAAGTGTTAGTACATTTCATGAAAGGAGGATTTTGCTGAAGTTCGAGGGACAAAACAAGAACTAATTTCATCCTGGCAGCCGGATAAAGCTTGTTAAAGAGCAAAGAGGATGAATTAGACGCTCGCTGTGCTTACCGTTCCAGGGTTTCGTACTCTGTCCTGAGCTCGAGCCAGACCGTCCACTTCACTCTGATCGCTGCAGACACACAATCGGGACCCTGATCAAGCCGGCTAACGGTTTACACAACAAGAAAAACTGGCTCGCGCCTCTGGATTAGCAGGAATTAAGCTACAAAACAAAGATCAACAGCTTAGCACGTGCAGCTCTTAGCAAACAGACTGAAAGAGTAAAGAGTTACACGACTCTGGAACATTTAAACAGAACTGTAGCAAACATCATAAACATTTCACCTGTTTATTTTACCTTTGCATTTGCTTGGAAAAACAATTTTAGCAGTTTTAATAACTTTAAATACTTTATCTGTCAAGAAATATTATTTAATTGCTCCAAATGAGTTGTTTGTTCATCCACTGAATGAAGTATTTCACCAATTTATTCACTATATTTGAAGCTATCCAGTTTTTTAACTGCTTCCGGTAAATTCTCAACAATTTCACCTGTTTATTCAACATTATCACTAAATATTCTGGTTTTAAAACATATTTTGGTCAAGTATTCCACATATTTTTCCATTCAATCCATTTTCTATTCATACATCATTTATATCTGTATATTGCAGCTGTTTGATTAAACTTTTTTTAGTATGTTTCTATCATGACTTATGAAGTTGAAGCTGTTGAAAAAAAAATCTCCCTGATGTAAAAATCTGTGTTTACCTTGTTTTGTGTTGGGCTGAGTTATTGATCTGCTGTGATAATGTGTCATCAGATTCACTTGTACCTGCAGGAAGAACAACAACACATAAACTGTGCACAAAAAGCAAGAAAATCTTTGTTTGGAAGATTATGACTTTGCTTTTTGAAAAAACAAACAAACAAACAAAAATCAGAAAAACCATGATAGTCTAGAATAGTGAAGAACTCACTAAGTTTTGCCATCTGACTGGATAAACTGTCGGCTTTTGACAGGCTGAGCGAGCTGTCGCTCGTCCCCAGCGTGAGCCCTGATTGGCTGACGGCGTCGCTCTTCCAATCGAGGTCCGCCAGGTTGACGTAGGTGTGATTCTGAAAGCGACAAGTTCAAAGTCTTCACGTAAAACCTTTTTTTATACATCTATAAGCAAATAAATCTGAGTCCATTACCTTCTGTGTTGTGTTTTGACCATTTGTTAGCCGCCGTTCAAACCTGACAAAAAGAGAAAAATTATTCACATAATCATCCTGGTATTTGGTTGATAATATAATTAAAAGTTTAATAATGTAGTAACCTTTGGTAGCGTGTGAAAGTGGTGTTCATCTCATCGTTAGTTGCCAGCAGCTCCTCGATGAGCTTCTCCTCGCTGAGTTTGGGGACGATCTTCACTATCCTGTCCTGCATTTCCTTACAAACTGTGTATAACTGCTAATGACACAACCAGACGAAGAATGTGTGGGTGGGGGTGGGGGGGGAGGTTGAGGGGCCGGATGCAACGCCACATGTATACAGTACGAGATCAGTTAAGGGTAACTCAGCGTCGCTCGTCATCAGGTGAAGGAGTGAAAGAAGCGTCTGTATTTGAAGCGTTGATTTTGGGGTTTTTACCTCCAGCAGCTCCATGTCCGCCTGTTTGACCGTGACGGGATCCAGCTGGCTCATCATGTCGGACATCATGGTGAGGTTACTCCGCACCACTCCCAGCTCCGTCTTCAGCATTTTCACCTGGAATGTCAACAGCGCCGAATGTTGGTGAGGCAAATATTGATCTTAAAGGCGATGAAGAGAAAAAAAAAAAAACAGGTGTTGCAAGCGTGGCTGGAAAAACTTGACATGCGGAAAGACCGGTTACAGACAATGAAGCTTGAGAAACTGTTAAGTCCCATCACCTGGCTGGGAGTCAAGGCATTGTTTCCCTCAAGGGCCATTTTTAACTCAGAGGTCTGAGGCGGGATAAGCGGCGGTTTGGAAGACAGACGCAGAGAAGGCAGAGTGGTTACAGCAGGCCCATTCCCAGACACAGCCTGACAGGCGGAGGCAGACAGAAGGACCAGAGAGAAAAAGAGGAAAGACCAAAAGATGACAGGCGGCACCCATAAATTTTGCGTTGAGACAGATCGCACCGCGCCCTGATCGCACCTTCTTAGTGGACTGAGCTGGTGTGTAGCCATCCAGCTCAGTCATGGGGAATTCCAGGCCCTTCCTGCGCAGGTCTTCATACACCGACACCACGCCCGTCAGGTCGGGCGAGCTGCGGAATGCGTCGGCCCACGCCTTGACGGGAGAACAACCACAACTTACTTGCCTCGTATTCGAACACAGCGGCGACGGCGGGAGCGACAACCTGGCCGTGGTATCCACCTGTATGATGCTCAGCACTCTGTCGTGCAGGACTAACGGAGGGTTGTTCCTCGGGATGATGGACCGGACCAAAACTCCCTCGATGAAGTCTCGTGTCGTCACCAGGATGTGAAACCGGTAGCCGCAGTTCTTCACACAAGTCTCCAGAACCTGCAATCAAAAGCAGTGGTTGAGTTTTTCATGGTGGTAGTGATGCTGAGCCTCCACTGGGAGAACCCGGGGTTCAGAATCTTGGAATGGGAAACACAATCGGCAGTACCAACTGAGCCACATCTGCTCAAATTAGAGTTCAAACTTAGTTTACTCTTGATTTAATCACAAAGTTTAAAAAAACCATTGTAGGCTCACTGTCTTATCACATCAACCAACTTCTACTGATCTCTACTTGGTCTGAGACATCTTCACGTGATACTGTAAATACTCTCATAACCCCAGAAATTCATATTCTCATATTCTTAATACAGTGACATACGCTCCAGGTCCTGATGCAGGGAAGCAGCCCTAGGTCATGATGATTCCTCCACCCTACTTCACCATGGTTTCATGTCGGTATGTTGTAGGTTTCCAAACAACTGAAGTCAAATTAGTTTAGGCAATTTAGCAATGATTTCCAGCAAATTTACACAGAGATGACATGAACCCCGCTCCATGTTTTTCCAACGCTACGCTCAACACAGAGAAGCTATTCAACCCTTTAGCTGTTAGCTATCTGCATTGTGTCTCTGGAGTTAACTTGGCTGAGTTCCCACTTCTAGGAAGACTGAGCGAAGTGCTAAACAGTTCCCATTTGTCTGTCTTGGGACGGGTGAATACCTCTGAGATCTGTTTGCAGCACCGTCCAGTCATATGCAAATTTACAATTCTTTATCTGAGGTTTCCAGAGATCTCTTCACTTCACTTTGCAGCAAACTCAGAGAAGTTTGACCAATAATATAACTTAAAATAGCTCTACACAAAACTAAAGTCTGGTCTTCATAATTGATTTTCAGGTTTTTCAACATCCGCGTGCAATTATTTCCTACTGAGCTGCACTTTTTCTTGATTTTTTTTTTTTTGTGCTTCTCTTGTCTTGCCAGCGGCCATGAGGTATGATGTAACGTTGAAATAATGAGGAGAAATATGACACAATGTAGGGCAGAGGAGCTCGATCTGATTGGCTAAATGTGTTCACATGCATGCAGGGTACATGTGAACATAATTCATCACAGCTCAGTGAATCTTGTAGCCCAACAATTATAGCAAAAACACATTTATATTGCTGATTTCAAGAAGAAAATGCTTGATAAATGCTTTGGGACAAACAGCACTCACAGTAAGTGTCAGCATGACCTCCTTGAAGTTCTTGTTTCCCACAATCCTCTTCTTAATGGCTCTGACGGCATCTCTGGGTCTGTAATCAGAGAACGTGCAGCCATGTAACCTCCAGAGGAGCAGCTTGTTCCTGATGTCGACAGATAACACACACGCGCATGAACACACACCCTTCCTCCGAGCTGTTGACCATGTCACAGATTTCCATGTTCAGCTCCCAGTCGTCAGACGGTAAACTGGCACTGGTCGCACGCTCTGTGAAAATTAGGAGAGGAAGGAAAATGTAATACTATTGACTAACATAAAACTTCATATTGCATCAAATTATCAGTCGTTCATTGTTGTTTTAAAGATACCTTGTTTCACACTTTGGAATAACAACTTAAAGGAAATATCAAGTGACAGCATGCTATATTTTAAAATTACTGCTATATGGTGTTCCACAGGGATTGATAATAGGATTCATCTGGTTTTTAAAAATGGAATCTGATAATCCACGTTGTCCGAAAATGTAGACTGTCATTACAAGTCTATGGAACAGTAATAGGAAGGTCATGACTGATCTTATTTTGGTGTCCTAGCAAAGTCCAGAAACAGGTCAGTTGGTGTCTGAGTGTGATTGTCTCTCTGTGTTTACTCTGCTGGATTAGAGATCGGTCCAGGGTGTAACCTTCCTTCACCCACACTAAGCTGGGATCTGCTCCAACATGCTGCAAATGAGTTGGATAAAGCAGCAAAGAACATAGATGGAGGGATAAGAGAAATCCGGCGTGGTGAATGAGCCTTTCTCTGTTGAGTTTGCATGTTATTCTTGTGCATATATGGATTTTTTCCGATTATTCTGGTTTCCAAACATGGTCCAAAACGCTGAAACATGCTGCAGTGATATATAAAGTCGGCCTGTCTAGGATGCTGGAGCCGAACTGCAGACCATGTTAGCAGATGATGCAAAATATTCTGAATTCATCAGATGGTGTGACACGCTACTAAACACGCGGTTTGCCGTCGGGACGTTGCTTCTAATTAAATCTGTATGGCGTTATATTTGTGCCACAATTCCGAGGCGAGCAAAAGATGAAGAACGCGAGCGCACCTACAATTTTGTGCGCTCGCTCGACCCGCCTCTCTCTCGCTCTCTCAATCTGCCTCCTGCGCTCGCTCGAAGAGCCCTGTGCGCTCGCTCCACGGTGTGCGGTGTTAGAATTCTGCCACGCTGATTGGTTGCTGCGGCTCCAATCAGATTTTAGCATTCCGGAAGTATGTCCAGAGCCAACGAAGAATGAGATGTGACTCAAGTTGCGGTAGTAAATATGTGTTATTTTGAAGTTATCTGACCTTTTCTTGTTTGTTTTTACATAAATGCTGGAGGTGTGTTTTGGTGTCTACTCAGCTTGCTGAAAAATTTTACATATACTGAAAGGATTGTGACAAAATCTGTTATGAGAGTGAATTGATAGGCGCTATCCTCTAGCGCCCTCTTGTGGTTCTAGGGGGGCAAGGTTATGTTCAGAGAAATAAATGGCTGCCAGTACGTTACGAGTCGACGAGTCTCCTTCATTCCGCCGTCCCTCCAGCCAACACCCACCAAGACAAAATCCATACCAACATATATGTAGGAACTTAAAAACAGTTTGAGTTTATCAATGTGAAAATTGTCATTTCATATTTAAATGCTTATTTGTGTTTGAGATGCGAAGTGATTATTTACAGGTTAAAATATTCACAGATGATTAGGTACAGTTCATGTTGTGGTAATTACTTTTGAAAATATGTGTAATAAGTTAAGGTTAAAAATCCATATGGATCAGGTTTGTTGGGTGTTATGGAGTAAACTGAGGTTTTCTGGAAGTTTGCATATTTAATTGCCTGTTTAAAAAATTAAGTTTCGTTTTGTGTGTGGCTGTCCTGCATCAGGCAGACAGTTGGGCAAGTGGAGTGGAGCCACAGTTTTTTTTTTTACCTCTCTTTTTCTTTGTATCTCTGGATATTACCTTTGTTATTTCATTTATTTTTCTGGACGTAATGTTTTTGTAACACGACTTTGAAGTTTAAACAGTTTGAGTGAATCAAGAGGATTCTGTGGAGTTTTTTGTATTTCATGTGTGGATTTCAGGAGGAGATAGGAGTGTCAAGCTTGGGCTTCATTATTCAGGAACCTACAATATATGTGTCCAATGTAACTGGTTCTTACCTCTTAACTGTCCGTGAATCTGATGATACCAAATAAAGCTGTTTTTCGAGTGGAACTGTTTCTTTGCATTTATCATTCAATTGGTAACCAACTAAACGGAAGGGCATATTTTTATGTGGCAGCTCAAATACAAGTCATGTGAAACATGTTACGACAAAACGTAAAAAGCAGTAGCATGGAGTCCTAAGTTTTCATGAAAAAGAATACAGCTGTTCTTTAATACTGCACAGAAACATTTACAGTTTAGTCAAAAGGCACAATGGTGTCACTGATGTTCATCAGTGCACAGCACAGGTGCACAATTTTGTCATCATCATCATCGTCATCATCATCATCAATATGGCATATGTTGGTAGCCCTGTATAAAAACGAACATTCTCGTCATCATCTTTAATGTTTCTTCTCCAATTTCAGTAGCTGTCAGTTTGTTTTTTCATTCTAAATTCTCTGCAGTGAGAGAGTTGATCTCATCCTGCATGCCAGTGACCAGGATGCCAGTGAGATCAGGCCTGACACTCCTGATCAGTTCCATCCTCTTCTGGCTGCAGCTTATAGGTCTGCTCCTCCAGTGGTTCACAACCACTGGTCACACAGTCACTTCATGACATGTTCTGTAAAGCCACCAAACTCTCAGCAGCTTCTGAATCTTTCCTCCTTTTGTTGCGGCTTCTAGCACGTTCATCACGGGCCTGGGCTGCTGGAGGTGGTGCTGGGACCTTGTTGTGGCCCAGATCCACTAACGGCAACCAGTCAGTTGTGTCTGGGGGAAACAGGTCTGATGGATGTCCTGGAGTGGAAAGATTAAAAAAAAAAGAAAGACATTTAAAAAAAGTCAATCTCACAAAGCAGGTCATTACATTAACTACAATTTACATCGACTCTACCATATCAAATATGAGCAATAACCCTGGACATACTGTCTTGCAATCATGGTCACCTTTTAACTCCCATAATAAATCATAGTCACTTCATCATACACACATTCAGTTGCACTAAAACATACTCTACATATTAGTATATATATTAAAGGTCCTGCTATATTTTAGATTTATGTTGTATTTAAAGTTAGGTATTTCCTCCTTTTAGATCAATATTATATTATCCTATTATTATTCTTATTAAGATTTGCACTATTACTTATTCTTATTCCTTACACATTCCCTCACTGTTTTGCCCCTGTGTGTTCTTTGAGCCTCTGTAATGGTAAATTTCTCCATGGTGAGATAAATAAAGGCTATAGTATTCCACACACATCCACACACACTCACAGAATTGCTCAAAACCTTGAAGACTAAGAAATGCTGAATGCTGAATTTTATCTTTACAATACCAAACAATTTATATGATGCTTTGGGAGTTGATTTGTTATTTTGGGACAGATTTACTTACTTTACATTATAAACGTGTTGGCATGTGTTTGTCTCGTTGACACGGATAGGCTAACTTAGCATTGAACAGCTAATGTAATTCAAAATGTAAAGACACACAAGCTTACCAAAAAACCGCTATTTGATTAAGTTTATCACAATGCGGTAGCGTAATAGAATAATGAAACAAACTACTCACTTGTGGCTGTGGTGGTAAACTTTCCGTTGTCGAAATCAAAAGGTTTGCTGTTTATTTACGTTCTCTTCTTCTTCTTCGTTGGTTCTAGACGTACTTCCGGAATGCTAAAATCTGATTGGAGCCGCAGCAACCAATCAGCGTGGCAGAATTCTAACACCGCACACTGTGGAGCGAGCGCACAGGGCTCTTCGAGCGAGCGCAGGAGGCAGATTGAGAGAGCGAGAGAGAGGCGGGTCGAGCGAGCGCACAAAATTGTAGGTGCGCTCGCGTACTTCATCTTTTGCTCGCGTCGGAATTGTGGCACAAATATAACGCCATAAATCTGAGGATTTATTGATATTAGTGGCGCTGAATCGCAAACAGTCAATGAAAACACAATGGGCCATCACACACGCATCCAATTTGGGTCAGGAGGATGTCGGCCACTTCACGTCCCTCCCGCATATTTCCAGCCTTGACGGACGCGTCCCGCAGCCAATCAGAGCGCGCGGCTCGGCCTCGTCGTCCCGCCCCCGCTGACTCATTGCGCGAAGGACGCGTCAATCAAACCGTAAAGCTGTCGTTCTTCTGCCAGCGTTGATAAAAAAAATCACTCTTACTTAAATCGATGCACTTCAATAAGAAGATGATAACATTTATATTTAACAGAATGAGACAGTTTGTGAAAGGGAAGCGGGGATAAAGCGGTGTGACCGCCGCGGGTCTCGTTGCACCGACGGGCGCCGTAATGTCACAAAATGAGGTTTGAGGTAAAAGCGCTCACCGATGAGCTGTCCCACCGGCGTGCTGAACGGATTTCCCATTAAAAACTCCATGGTGAGCGGGGAGAGGGTCCCGGGCCGGGCCGTGCCGTGCGCCTCCTGTCCTGCAGACTGCCGCACACTGCTGCTGCCGCTGCGGCTCCTGCTGCTGCTGCTGCTGCGGCTCCGCGCACGAAGTGGGCCACCAGTTGAACTGCGTCATGTTTTAAAGGGAAAGCGGCCCGCAGTGATCCCAGCTGTGAGCGGGCTGCAGAGAGGGCGCCACGCACAGGGGGGTTTCATCCCTGCACGCACACGCACGCACACACAACTGCACCCACATCACCTCTCATATCAGGGGAATCAGAGAGGCTCAGTTGTTTAGTTTCCCAGCAGACTAAACAAAAATAAGCTTACCCAGAATATGGTCCAAATTGGTCTCAACCAGCCCGAACTAAGCTTCATTAACAACAAATGTTGAAAAAGAAATCCAAAAATGATATTCTAATTCTATGAATAAATAATGAATATGCACAACCCACAATATTTTTTTTCTCAAGGAAATAATAACATTTATTACATATCTTTTTCCATAACCTGGAAAAGTTGGAATTAGCATATAAAAAGAAGGGACATTTCAATGTATGCTATTTTTAATGATACCACCTGGTGAAAAATCAAGTTAACGTGACACTTTGTTTGTTGCATCTAAAAATACAACAAATGACTTCTTTTTTAAGGGTTTAGAGTGAAGGTTTAGCAGAATTAGACCTTTTGGAGAGCTGATGTTAGCTCAAATGCCACAAGCCTATCTTACATAAATAAACTTTGCCAAACAAAAAAAAGGCAAGTCTTATTTTGTAGATTTTTTTCTAAGATGTTGCAAAAGTTATTGGAATCATATTATTCCATTGGAAAACCTGCTTATTCACTTCAGTGACACATTTATAATGATGAATTTGAGGAATGAGCTGAGAATGACAAATGTGTAGAAACTTGCAGTTGCTGTAAATCAGTCAACCTGGTTGTGTCAGTTCAGCATGAAGATCCTACAAATGTTCTGTTGGGTTGAGATACATGCTGCAGGCAGTGCCTGGGGGAAAAGGACCTGCAGGTACAGCTGAAACTGACAACATGAAAATATTTTTTTCAGAACAACGTGAACTGCAGTTGTGTCCATTTGGTGCAAAATGTTCCAGACTGTTTATGGAGACTCGTCACAGCTTTCACTTTCACAATAAAAAAACTAAAACTGGCACCTGTCGACAAAAGCCACATAAGATTCAATGGCTGGAGACAGTTCTTTATACTTACAGAATAAACAGCATTCCACTGGTGTTGACTGCTATTTGTGAAACAAGCACATAAAAGCAGAAGGGGTGATATGAAGAGCTTTTCATGTTCTACCTGTGTGTGTTTTGTCCTACAGTCCCAAAACACACATCTGAGTATAAATATTTACTGTTAATTTGCTCGTCAATGTGAATGTGATTATTCGTCTCACTGTAGCTTTTTGCCCTGACTTTAAACCTGTGTGATACACACAACCTTAAGTTAGATAAAGAAGTATAGAAAATGAATAAAAAAGACATTATATGGTTATCAGTGTGGAATTATTGTTTTAAAATAAAAAGGAGGAAATCTGACGTCACCAAACATGCTCACATGTGAAATTAAGGGTTAAGATAGGGTCACTTTGGCTTTTACTTGAGTACTTTTCATCAGATGGAGCATAATTATAGACAATATGGCAATAGTTGTGTTGAAAATAGATTTTCTGTCCTCTTTCTACTTGCTTGTGCTCGTCTCTGCCACATGGCTGTGCTGTTTGTTTGACTCATACTTTCTGAATTAGTTGCAAAAGCAGGTTGGTTTGAGTTTTATTGCCTACATTTTGCATCACAAGATCAGTGAATTTATCAGCTTTCAGTAGCTTTTAACCACTGTCACATTGCTCAATATTTCTGATTAAACCTAATTCATATGACCATAAAGCAGAGAAGTAGAATTTTAAGCCCAAACACAAGTCATTACAGTGTCCCCCAGAACATCATTGGAACAGTATGAATCTCCAATCACACAGAATAACCAGAAGTGTCTCACATTTTTAACAGATCAAACTTAAAAAAACGGCCAGATATTAACGGTTGACAAGATTGGTTTACTCACTGCATCATTTTGAAGATTCTTCTGTCATATAATCTAAATAAATCCAGTCAAACTGGTCATAAAATATATAAAGAATGGAAAATGAATTGAGCCAGTTAATGTCTGTTTATGTTTCAAACTGCATAAAGCAGAAGGAAAAAAAAAGCTTTAAAACAATTAACTCCAATTAGATAATTCCTCCTTTCACTGAAGAAAATAAACACTGAATATTTAGAGAAAACAGGACAGGATGAAGGTGTTGATATCCAGGAAACAATGGGCTGCTTCCTCACACAGAAATGTCAGTCTGGGTGTCAATGGCTGTGATGAGGATGTGTGACTCACACACGGTGACTCACGGCACAACGGAGATAATAGTTTTCACTCTCACTGATGGTGCACACACAGCCCACTGCGCTGTTTACACCAGCAGGCGACGCAGCTCCAGCTCCACTCATTAAAAAAGGACCATATGCACCACTGTGTGGGAGATCACACATAAAGCACAGAAAACACACAGACCCTGATGAATAGATGGATGATCTAAAGCTTTTTCTAAACTGGCAGACAGTGTTTCATGTTGCAGAATCAGGGGGCAAGCCGGCCGGTGAGAAGAACCCAGTGTTTAAATGCTTTAAGCAGTCTTTGAGGAGCGGTGTCGTGTAGTGCAGGGTGGATGCACCTTCACCGGCTGTGCAGTGAGGCTTCGGCTTCGCTGCAAACACTGCACACAACAGGCCTGTTGCCATGTTACCTCAGAATTATGAAGATAAATGTATTTAATGACCAACTCCCAACGCACAGCTGGGAATACGTGGCTGTATATAATGACTACTGTCAGCATCCTTTGTTTAAGGTAATACAACAATTGATTCAATAACTATATGGAGTTTCTTATCTTTAGAGATTTGAGTTGCAAAATCTGCTGTAGAAAAGTAAAGTTACAAGCTATTGTGTAATCGGTATCGTTTATTTCGTTTTCTAAGCTGAAAGTTCACTTTTTAGTGAACTAATGTTGTGTTCCTGCTCATAGGTTGCAGTGCTGAACAAACCAATATCTGAAGAACAAAGGCATTCCCCTGACCCTCACATCTTTCCTGCTGCTGGACACTTTCTGAAAACCACTACATTAGAGGCAATCAAATAAATAAAAAGAGTACGGTAATATTCTTTCTGTCTGTTTACACTGGAATTTCGACCTGTTAAAAATTCCAGGAGAACTGACCATTCTTTTTTGTAACCCTGGATCAGTCCCACCATCCGATGGCACTGAAAAGCACAAAGTCCTTAATTGGCGGAGCACGATATCACCTTTCCAGGAGCTGCTTAATGTCTCTGGCAGCGCTGCGTACAGGAACAAACAGTGATTCCTCCAGCATCTAATTAGACTGGGTTGGAAGCAACTTGTCCTTACTCACAGCATGCTGCCCCTGATTAGTCATCCCAGTCTGCAAATTAAATACAGTGCAAAGCATTGCTTGCCTCCGTGCAGGTCTGCTTATCTGCAGCCAGCTGTGACGGCCTCAGCCGTCAGGAGGAGAGGAACCATGAAACAACGCACGTGTGCCTGGGAGAGAGCCACAGCATGGACAATAGGGAAACTATAATTAAAGACATTTATCTCTGCTATTACTCACACAGATCTGGCTCCTGTTCGGCTTCGTCCGTCCGTCAGGAACCTGCCGGAGTGTGGTGGAGGGGACGAGTCTGGTGTGTGTGTCATCAGTGGCCACAGAGTGTGTTACTGCGTGAGGACGAGAGGTGAAGGGAGACAGCTGAGGGAAGTTATGTGGAACTGAAAGCATCTGGTTTCCTCCTCACCACAGTGACCAGTAATACCCTCAGCTGCCTTTGTCCCCACCACACACACACACACACACTACACCCTCTCATCCCGTTGTCATGGCAGTAAGACACAGGATGAAGGCAGGATGCTCAGTGGAGTGGGTCAGATGTTTTCAGGAAACAAGGAGAATCTCAAGCAGAAACGGCACAAAATTTCCCTGACATTACAGTGATTCAGGAGAGTCGCCGCAGCAGAGGAGGACTCCGAAAGGTTTACCTGAACTCGTATCTCTCCCCAGACGCACCTGAGGATTCAAGCAGAAACTCCAGCTATCGATCCTGCTCAGTGAAGCAGTGAGGACCCAGAGCAGCAGAGGAAAGCAGGTGAAACCACCAGTGAAGGAGAACTGATCTCCAACTGAGCACCACGATAACACATGAGCAGTCAAACGTTTTAATGACAGCTTTTGCAAAGATGCTACAATCATAGTCATGTTTTAACGAGTACACCCATTTTCTTCTGATCATATGTGAAAATACTCTTTACAAAACAGAGCGGAAGGCATATTACTGGGGAAAAAAAAGCTACAACTGCCTAATCCGATTACTAAGATAGAGTTAAAACTCTCACAATGTTGTCATAACACTCAGCTACATCAGGAAGTGGTCAAGGCTTCTACACTTACAGTCTGTAATATATCACAAATTGTTACGGTCTGTAGTGAGGCTCAGACGCAGACAGCAAGATGGAGGCAGGTCTGAAGAGTGCAGGAACAGTTTATTCTGGGGGGGGGTCAGGAAGCGGCGAGTCCAGGCGGCTGGTCCGAGGGGGCACTGTCCGAATAGTCGGTGGTGAGCTTCGGTCTTGGCGTCCTGGCTCTGCGTCCCGAGACAGTCTTGGGCAGGTGGGCGGCTGGAGAGGCTGAGTGCTGCGGCAGGCTGATCGGAACTCCAACTGCAAACAAAGGAAGACTTGGTCAGCTTGAGAAGCTATGAAGCTGAATGTGCTACACACGTGACACACGGGCGTAGATGTTACGATCCAGCGCTGACTCTCAGCCTGGGCGTCGCTTAAATAGTGTCAGTGCCCCAAGCAGCTGAAGGTCATCCCGCTGACGAGCTGAACCTCTGCTGCAGCAAGCCTCCTCTCCAGCTCCACCCACCTGAAAAACACACACAAGAACCTGCACAGCGCCACTAGGAGGCCGCTGCTGTGCGGGTCCTGACACAAATGGATAATTACACCGTGTGAGCCGCCTTTACAATATCCAGTTACGTCAAACGGATAGGAGTCATTAGTTTATCCAGTCCGATTCCCCGCTGCTCCACATATAAACACGGCATTTCACAGCAGCGGATCACATAAAATATTCAAACACACGTCCTGTAATATACAAAGCACCTATAGTCTTTCTGCATAGGACAAACACACGGCACACACGTGACAGCTTGTTAAAAACGAACACGTCTGTAGGAGCGGTCCACAGATTCCTGCTGCGAGCGGCGTTACATGACGGAGCAGGTGAAGCCGCAGCAGTCCTTCAGCAGCGCCAGTCCAGTTTTGGTGATGAAGGGTGCGGACGTCTGCTGGGAGGCGGACGCCACCGTCCGATCTGGAGAAGCACCTGAGTGGTAACGGAAAAGACGCGGTGGAAAAGGTTTACTCATACTAATAATAATATTGAATCTAATTTAATAATAATTAATCAAATAATATATTGAGTTACAAGTAATTGCAACTCCTAAAAAATGTCTAATTTCACCTAATCACACAAATAACAGCTTTTTTTTTAACTATCTTGATATAAGATGTATTATAATCCTCACATAATTCAGTAAAATACTTTAAAACCATGTAAATAGTTACTTGCAACTACTTTCCACTCACCTTTTGGAGCTTTTTGAAATTTGGACTGTAAGAATGCAGCCATCTCTCTGTCCTCCTCTCTTTCCCTGTGGAAGATCAGAGTTATATTTTCTAATTCTGGAGACGTTTCAGGCTTTCAGGCAGTCTCACATCTTGTTATTCTGAAGGACTGAATATTCCTGCTGTATACTCTGCATCCACGCAGCCATCTCTTCATTTCCATTCTCACATCTACATTAAATAATGAAAAGAGACAGCTGCTCACACCGGAGCAATCAAAATGCCACTCAGAAATATATTTTTTTCCCCGCTGCCTCCTGTCAGCTGTGGTGGATAACTTTGCACCACAAGAAAATAATCCGACTGAAGAAGGACTGGATATCAATATTCTGGGTGAATGTAAAGACGGACAGATGAACAATCAGATGACGGAGCAGAGCTGCAGGATGAGGAGCAACGAAATACACAAGAGTTCAGAGCTGCTTTAAGAAAAAGTCAGCTTAAAGCAAAAAGTTCTAAATCTTTAGCAGGAATGTCAAACACATGGCTTGTGGGCCAAAACCAGAACATCCAAAGGTTCAATCAGGGACCATGAAAAATTCAAAATTTCTGAAACTTAGTATTCAAAACAACATGTTTCTTGTACTTTATCAAGATTAGCCGACATGTCGTAACAATCAGACTTATATCTCAGCAGCTTTTTCTTTAACTTACAGGAAAGCTTTTTGTTGGTGAAAATACATTAAAATCAGAATTTGAGGAAGATTGACATGTAATCACACATAAGTTCCTGACAGTTTTTAAGCTTCACTAATATTTTTGGGTGCCTGAACTCAAACAAATACGAGGTGTGTTGATCATTGTGGAAGTATTTATCACATAAGCACACCAATGTAATGTAATCCATCAAATAAATAGTAAAGTATTAGGAGGATGTGGATTTGGTGGCTTTAAGACTCTTCTCTTTAAGACTAAGGTACGTCAAAGATTAGCAACAAAGTTGACTTGATTTGCATTGCTATTTTTTTCTTTATTGTGGTGCCAGATACTTCCGCATTTCATCTTTATGACCAAAAATCTCGATCTTGACTGCATCTCAAGAATATTTCAGAAACTGACACAGGAAACACTGTTTTACATCTGTGTCCAAGTTTTTCTCACCGCAGCCTTTCAAACTCCACGTCCTCCACGAGGAAGTCCCTGGTCTCCACCAGCTTGTTGATCTGCTGCAGCAGCTCTTCTTCCTTCTCTCTGTCCTCTTTAGACTTTTCCTTATCTGTTGAACAATCACACGACAAGCTTAAAATAAAATTCCCTCCTGGTTTGAATATAAAATATAAGATGACCCTGATTAAAAAATGTCTCACTCTCCTTTGGAACATAATCACAGAGGATTGTTTGGGGAAATTTGCTTAGTAGTCTGAACATGTATCATTTGTGAATTAAAAGGACAAAGAACATGTAAGGAGATTTCTTAGGGTGTCTAAAAGGAAGCATGAACATCTCTCCTCACATGCAAATAACAGTGTAAAGTTATCAGGAAGAACTGAAATGTTATCACCATGGCGACAAAAAAAAAAGTGAGGAAAATCTGAAACTTTTGACTTCAGCTCCACAACCAAAGCTCTGGAACTTTATATATAGCCCTCGACACTCAGTGTACTCATCTTTTTAGTTGCCACAGCAACCTCCTTCTGTCCTGCTGCCATTTAAAGCTAATGTACAGAGAAAAAGTGGTTTGAATGCAGTCAGACAAAAGAGAAGAGCCTTGAGAAGGCAACTGATGACTTCACTCTATTCACAGATGGTTAACTTTTATTCCCCACTGATATCTTTCCATTTAAGGGTCGGCAAACTGTGTCGGGGTTAAATACCGTGGCTGAGATTCCCCTTTAATTTACCTGGAACCGAGACAAGTTTCTGCAGCTCCTGCTTCAGCCTGGTGATTTCTTTGCAGAGCTGAATGTCGTCCATCCTGAGTGGAAAGCAAACAGTCAGGGAAAACGCCATGATTACATTGGACCCTCGAACATGTGGAGGGACGCTGGCCTCCCTCCTCAACAGGCTGTGTAAATAGAGCGGATTTTGCACTACGGGAGCAAAGCAATATCCCTCCTGGCGTCACGAATGCGTCAGTGATCAAACAGACAAGGGGGGCTCGGATGACAGCGAGGTCTTCAGGTTTATTAGCTGCGATAACACGGACACGCCGCCCTCTGGATGATTGTAACAGATCTCATTTCACTCTCTGAGACCAACGGCGAAAATTCGGGAGACACTCGCACAAGTGTCACACACCTCTGTGGGCTCCTAAAAGGATAAAAAAAAAAAAAAAAGAAAATAACTATACTGGATATATTTTGAGGGACAGGTTTAATGAAATAAATTATCCTGGAGTGCACTTCAGCTGTGTGTATTTCAGACTGGCGCACAGAAATGTCGATATGTGACGTAGAGATGGTCTGGATGTATAAACAACAGGAGAGTTGCAGCCGCTGGATGGAGTTTGGAGATGTGAATGAAAACAGAGGAAAAGAGCCTGATGTCTAATTAATCCATGAATCCACGTTGGTGCAGTGATTTAATGTTACGTGCATTCACAGCTGGTTAGCTTAGCACAAATTCTAACGAAGAATTTTAGAAGCGCATAGATTAAAATCCGTGCTTTGAATATTTACTGAAAGTAAGTGTCTTGTTTTTTGAAAGCTATAAAAACCAGATTTTATTTCCTAACTACATTATAATAAATCGAAGCCAAGGGATCCTGGAAACATGAATTGTTAAAATTATATCAGCAGAATAACATTTAGAGATAATAACTTTGAGAGCAAAACTTAATTTAGGCTAATTGTGATTCGTGAGTAGCTTACGAAACCCACAAAACTCTGAAAACTGATTATAAAGTGTGCACATTTTCCAAGAGGATTTGAGTTCAGCTGAATATGTCTTTGTCGTAAAAATATTACTTGGCAAGCATATGATATGATTGGAGAGTCTCTTTATTTTCCTTTCAAATGATACCGAATTTGTAAATTTGTGGGTTACGAGCAGAGAAATATGCCGAACTTTTTTCATCTTGTTTACACCCTCACATATTTACACATATACATAATACACATGATTACTACCAAGTTCTAAAGAGCCTGGGAGGTATTTCTGTTATATCTGAACCAGTTTTTTTCTTGGTTAGCTCCAGTCCCACGTACTATCAAACAGAAATGTCTTATTTCATTTCAGTACAATAGGCAAGACAGAAATGACTGCGCGTTCCTTTTCACCTCGCTGGAAATGACTGAACATGACAGAAGATGAAAGTGGAAGCTGATATGCACCATCACGAACCGCAACACACACATCACACTTCTGCACAGTGAATCTGAAATGTCTGTGATTGATAGCGTGGAAACACTGTGCAGCCCTGACCCCTGCTTCAGACATCGATCTCCATGGAACAAAATGACGAGGAAATCCCCCCAGAAACAGCGAAATGATTAAAAATAAGGGTGAGAGCGAAAGGGCATCTTTGAAGATCGGCATTGTGTGTGTGTGTGTGTGTGTGTGTGTGTGTGTGTGTGTGTGTGTGTGTGTGTGTGTGTGTGTCTGTCTGTGTGTGTTTCCCTTTGTGCACATGGCTACGCCCACATTGAGCGGCTGACAGTTGCTGTGCTGCATCATGTTTGACTCCTGAGAGACTGCTGGCAGCTTCCCTGTGTATTCTGATCCCTGCAGTGCTGTTTTAAATTGTGCTTGTGTGTGTGTGTGTGTGTGTGTGTGTGTGTGTGTGTGTGTGTGTGGCGCCAGATGACAGAACAGAATTCCCTCGTGTCACATAATAGAAGCAAACACTGTCCTCGGGGGTCTACTGTCACAAAAAAACCCTTCAATTCAAAAATCTAAACAAGCATGAATCATTAAAAAAAAAATCTGATGTGAATCTGCAGAGATAATAATTAATTTTGTGTTAATATCTTTGCTTGCATTCTTTCTTTTGAATGTTGAATGCTGGAGTCTCACATGTATCGGAGCTCTGACTCCCTCCGGACGAGGATGTCTCGTATCCGCTCGATTCTGAAGAGCTCTCCTTCGATGTCCTCCACTGTGATCGTGGAATCGGCCATTGAAACGACGTCTTCTGCTGAAAAAACAAAACAAAACAGAAAACAATCCCAAAAGTGTGGATCTGTTTCAATGATTAGGACACAATGTGTCCAAACTTTTTCCACTGAGGTCCAGAAACAGAACGGTGTTCGACTGCTTCACTCACTAGAAATAAAACAGATCAATGAAATGTTCAACACTTTATTAGGCTGCTTTTGTGGCTAACATACTCATAATTAATTATGAACATTAGTTAAGTTGTGATGAAATTTGCATGAATTTTACAGAATGAATTTAAAGAAAATAAGAAAAATGAGCCAATTTTGGACTGGAGTTATTCATCATCAGCTTCATTGTCAATAAAACACTGAAAAGAGGGGAGGATCCGATCCGGCATGCTGATGTGAACTGATCCGAGCTGTGAGGAGACTTCCTCCGATCATCACCGCACCTCCTCTTCCTCCTCCCTCGATGAGTCATCCAGCAGGGCTCCGATTGGCTTTTAATTATCTGGCCTTGTGTGAAAAGACTTCACAATCACATCGAATCACTCAGAGAGTACAGAAACATTCAAGCCCACAAACTCCGCCACAACACTCCGCTGCATGCCTGCTCCCACACGCATGTTCATTATCAGCAGGGAGGCTTTATGATCCACAGTTAAACAGTCTTTCCTGGTTTATTATGTTTTCTTCATTCAGTCTGAATTGTTCCTGGCTTTTAATTTCACACCGTCGCCTTTGATTACTCTTGTTTGTGTGGAAGTTTGCGTGAACCTGGATCCCCGAAGCCTTCTGCCTCGTTTCCACTTCCTAAAGATTGCAGAGGCTTTGCAGCAGCCTGATAATGAACCTTTCTTTTGAAGCAGGGAGACATTGAAAGCACGCAGGCCAGTGGCTCCCCATGAGGACTGAAAACACTCATTAACACCAGTATGCATTGTTGCATGAGCAACAACGCCACATGCAGTTATGTTATGCAGTGTCATAACCAGGTAATTAAAAAATAACAAGCTGATTTATTTATTCTAGAACATTTTTACTCACAGTAATACAAAGTATGTTATGTGAAACCTTTAGGTGGCTACTGAAAAAACAGGAACACCTTATAGTTCTTACTTAAAATAATCTAAGTTGTACAATTTAGTATTTAAAAAACATTTTTATCTTGTATGGAAATGTTAAAGTGGCCTTATCTGCATGTGTAACCTGAAGGGCAACCTTTTATGAGGGGCACAATATATGTGTCAATATTGACAAAAATCAAGCAAGGTGTTGTAAAAGAATGTTATAGAACTCATAAGAATTTAATCATCATAAATCCCATTACATTTGCTGAAGTATTTTTATTTCACAATTCATAGTTGAAAAATGCCTTAAATTAAATCAATTCATCTCTGAACAGACAACTTACAATCATTTAGTGGACTTATTGCTAAAGTCTTGTAATGTTATACACCAGCTGACTGCAGTGGACATATTGTGCATATTGTCTTATTACTTGAAACAATGCATTAATAAAAATGCATTAAATTGACTTTTAAGTTTGGGAGAAACAGAAATGAGCGATTAGGTTATAAAATATGATTACCTGCCAGATAAAAATGAAGCTAAGATTTTTGAAAATTCAAAATTAATTCAAAAATGTTAAATTTGCATGTAGAAAAAGTCCCACTGGGCACCCCACTTGGTCCCCTGGAGATCTTCCTCCGCCCCTGCAGACTAACTACTTTAACAGTTTCACCCTATCCTGCTCAAAACACGATTTTTTTTCAACTTTATACAATCAACGAAACGTTTCAAAGGCATAAAAAACTCACTTGATTTCTCTGCGTCCGCCTGCGTGTTTTCCAGCGAGCCGTACTGCCGAGACGGTTTTCTCTCTTTTTCCATCTTTTTTTTTTCTCGTTTCTCGGGAGTCTGAGGAGGAAATTCAGTCCGTGTTCAAGCGGCGGGGAAGCGGCTGTTTACAGGTTTGACTTCATGCTGCATCGCAGAAACATGTGAGGAAATGTGAGGAGGATGAAGGAGAGGATGAAGGAGAGGCTCCAGCTCAGGCTGAATGGACGCAGCTGTGCAGAGGCGCCTCCTAGTGGCGGCGACACGCTACAACAACACACCTGCAGGTAATTAGAACTGGAAAAAAAAAAAAAAAACAGACGTGAAAAGTACTCAAAACACTAAAGAAGCTGAATTGACCTTTATTGCTGCATAAAGCAGCTTATCCTTTTTAAGGTGCTTATTGAAATAGTGGGAAACTAAACATTTCTTTTACAGCGTGAGTATGAGTTAAGTGACTTCAACAATTCACTACATACACAGTATTGAGCACCACTGTTGCATATGTATTATGCGCAAAAAATACTCTAAATATAGCGCATTTCATAGTTACTTGTTCTTTGTGGTGTTTTCTTGATATTTAATTATTATTAGGGAGCTCTATTCAAGAGGAAACACAAAAAACACTTTCTATATTTCTATATTGTTCAAAATTTATTTTACTGTTATCAATTTACGAATAAAGCCAAAAAGTTACCAGATATAGATTGACAAGAGTTAATCATCAGTAATTACACAAGTAATGACTAAACTTATTTCATGGTTTTGAGTGAAAAGCTAAACCATTTCCTAAATTGTAATACATATAACTTGACTGGACTACAAAATAAGATAAAAGCACTTTACATCTTCAGATGGGAGTTTATTTTTGCAGCCGAGGCAGGACGTCTTAACATTACAACATTATAAAACTTATTTAATGTTAAATTTTTCACCTACAACAGTAATCAAGCCCCTTTACTGTAACAGTCATCTTCTAAGAGGTTAAAATAATAATGAAGCAGCTGCAGTATAATGATCATTTGTCCATCCAATGCACACCAAGCAACTTTTATTCTGATTCAACGTATTTTTTGGCAGTTCACAGTTTAAACTCCAGAGAGAGGCACTGAGGTGATACATGTCAACAATCAAGTGCATCTTTTCAACAACACCACGCTCAATTGTGCTGTAAAAGTCCAGTTTTCACATTCCTCAGTACACAGATCTCATGTTTGCTGTACTCCTTGTAGAGAGCCTTCTGTGTTTATTTCAATCACAATGCAAATGTACATGAATGAAGACCCAGGAGGCTCAGAGATGAAGCGCAGCAGCTGACACACAAACACGCAAGGACACTTGATTCTGGTGAAAATTAATGAGTCAAATGTCAACATTTAAGACAGTAATTAAACTTGGCAGAGTGGGAAATCAATCATGCCTTTGATCAAGAGTGACATGTCTTTTAAATATCTCCCACTTATGTGTATATTGCTCATTTATCGAGTGGGTAAACCCTTCATTCAGCTTCATCGCAGAGATTTGGAGATGTGCAAACAGAAAACCTGCAGAAAATTTACTTTGAGATAATTTACTTCCCAAAAACTGGAAGAAAAGACCAAGAGAGCCAGACTGATTCTCAGATAGAGATAGCAGATGATATCTATCAAAAGCCCTGCTGCAGGTGACTGATGGTATTTACCTTGAAACCAAAAACAAAAGGTTAAAATGACTGACACTGAGCTTAGGTTGAAGTGTTTTACAGAAGAGGAACTTTCAGATGCTAAAAAAATAGTGTGAAGTGGAGAAAGCATGAAGCGAATACAAACAATGGATGGAGAATACAGAACAGGGCTTCACTTAAATAATAAAAGAAAATCCACAGTTACGTAATCATCTCTTAATTTTAAATGCAGAAATAGGAATTATGCCTGAAAAATAAGCAGAAGTAGAAAAAAACCTATTGTAGAGGAGCAGACCATTTTTGACGAAGCAATTCGGTTTAACAGTCAAATACTAATATAGTAAAAGATCTGGCACACATCTGGCTCGAAGAAAGCAACAAATTGGTTATTAGTGTAATGAAAAGCGTTTAATGATAAGAATTAGTGTTTACAGTCTTTTTTTATTATCAAATTATATATTTGATAAATCTTTCACTGTCTTCCAACACTGTTGCCTCCAGCTGAACCGAGTCAGACACTCCGGCCTTCAGTTGCTGATGTGTGCTTTGGTTTTATCCACGGTTCAGGTTTCAGACACGGTGAAGTTGTCTGGTCTCACTGGTTTATCCGCCTCCCATTGTTGTTGTTGTTGCCTCTGTCGTCGTCCATGGCTTTCTCCAGCCAGTCTTTCTCCTGTTCGGACTCGGTGTCGCTGACTTCGCTTGCGTCGGCCGCCAGCAGGCGGGAGTAGTTGATCCTGCGCTGCAGAGGGGTTTTCCACTGGAGCACGGGCAGGCACACGCACCACGCCGTCAGCCCCACCGCCACGCCCCTGAACAGCCACTCCAGCCCGAACCTCTGCGCCGCGAACCCTCCTGCGACGCTCCCCAACCCGCTGCCCAGGTGCAGAGACAGCGCCGTGTAGACTCTGCTCACGCTGCGCTCGGCGCCGGGCGTGGCGATGTCTTCGCACTGCGCCCTCACGGCCCACCACAGCGCCCCGCCGCTGAAGCAGCTCAGCACCTGCGCCGGCAGGGCGGCCCACGCCCCCCACAGGAAGGAGTAGTAGAAGCACTGCAGGCCCAGGGTGGCGGAGGCGACGGCGAGCACCCGCCCCGGGCTGAGGAGCCTGGACACGTGTCTGACCAGCAGGGGGAAGCCGGACTGCGAGAGCAGAGCGAGGGACAGAGCCAGTCCCATGTGCAGCTCGCTGGCGCCGCGGTCCTGCATCTGCCACAGGAGGAAGTTGTCAACCGCCGAGCGCGCCACCCCGACCAGCAGGGTGGTGACGAGGCACAGCAGCGCCCGCGGGGAGCCGCGCACCAGCTGCACGGCCTTCAGCAGCCCGTTGGCTCGGTCCCGCTTCCTGTTCAGGTGCAGGGGGAGGTAGAGCGCCACCGGCAGCGCCAGGACGGAGAGGGCGGTGTAGCAGTAGAAGTGCGCCGCGCTGCCCGGGCTACGGCCGGACGGGAGGCAGCTCAGCTGGCTGACCAGCAGCCCCGAACCCCCGACCCCGCACGCCGCTCCCAGCAGACCCCAGACCCCGGTGCTGCCGTGGCGGTCCGACGCGTCCGCGAAGTCCAGATACTCGTACAATCCGTCTTCCGCCGTCCACTCCAGAGACGCCAACGCCAGCGCCCACACCGACATGATGATAAGGACCAAGAAGAAGAGCTGGTGCTGGACGTCCATCACCTTCAGGCTGCCCAGGAAATCAAAACTAGTCTTCTCTTTCTCTTCCTTTGCACTGTGTTTCGACTTCACCTTTGACCTTTTGCTCCTCACTGGCGAGTTGGTGTGATTCTCGACCGCCGCGGATGAATTCTGGTGAGAAATGGCGGCGTGAACCGAAGACGTGCCCGAGGTGACCGGAGCAGATTTTGTGCCATTAGATTTGGAATCTGCCGTTTCAGGTGTGGAGTTCGTGCGAGAGTCACCGCCCGAATTCTGAACGGGGGCGACGGTAGTACCAGAAACGTTGCAGGTGTCTCTCTGCGTGTTCACGTCCACAGGCGGGGGGAGCAGCAGCAGCAGGGCGACCACGGCCGACGCCACGAGAGAGCCGCTGATCACCACCCGCCGCTTGTCGTAGAGCTTAGAGAGGAGACTGGCGGCGGGGCTCCACACCAGCCAGATGAAGTGCTGCGTGCCCATGACCACGCCCGTCATGGCGGGAGTCAGACCCAGCTGTCTGAGGTACAGCGTGACGAAGGGGAGCAGGCAGGCCTTCGCGCAGGACACCACGAAGGTGAAGGCGCCGGCGAGGGCGAGGGCGTGCCTGATGTCGATCTGCTTGTTCCTCCTCATCATGATGGCGTCTCCGGTCAGGTGTCACATGAGCGACTGGCTGGATTCAAACAGGGAGCTGAAAATGAGAAAAGAGTAATGTAAACATGAATACAATTCTTATATTTCAGGATGAAATTGGGTCAGCCGATCATTCTATTTTGCCGAAACTCAATTTTTCACTTCCTGCCCAAGGTGGTTTTGTAAACTCACATACAGTTTTCATTGTTTTTCTACTGATTATAAGGCATGTATTCAAATTGACTGTAACAGTATAGATGCTTTGTTGCATGGGATCATGTAACTCACAACAGATTGCGTTGTTGTTGGATCTACAATAGTACAAAATGAAAGTGCTACATCTTAAAATTCCCAATCAGCTGATAAAACTTCAAGCATTCCTGAAATATCTTAAAGTTTTAACCTCTGACAGAAAAAAAATCTCATAATAACAACATTTTAATGCTGAAGAGGTGCCTTGCTATGTATGTGTTTAAAGTGTGCCAGACAAAGAAATTCAGCCATCCCCATGCTGAATAAGGGGAAGTAAAGAAGAAACTTCCCACATTTAGGACGTTACTTCAACAACTGGCTTGTGAACAGACATGCAAAAGCAGGGATGAATAAATACAAAAAAAGACACTAATGGTTAATCATTGTCACAACTGGGACCACTGAGTTTGTACACCTGCTTGCATTCATTTTTTCCTAACTTGTGTTGTTTTTCCTAACATACGTGTAAAAATATAATTGGTAGATTAGTATTTAGAATTATTATTACTGCAATTGTTCTGTCATAAATTAGTTGCCTATATACTCACTTTCCAACTAAGAGGAAAATAACTATTTTCTATGCGAATTTAGTTCAATATACCTTGCAAAAGAATTAATATCACATGTGATAGTTAAACGGAGCTTAAATGGCAAAACTTAACTTTTTTATGCGTATTTATAGATGTATTTTGCACATCCTGGAACATGAAACGCCTTCTTTGCAGAAATATGCGGATCAAACCAGACACGGAACAGGATGGAGCACACCGCCTGTCAGTCTGGATGCACCTGTCCCTGCAGGATATGAAGTCCACGTCACAGCAGCCGCAGCAAAACACAAACACCCGCCTTTACCTTTTAACTTCTGCCCGCTGGAAGTTCCCGGCACTCATCTAACGACCACGTCCCATCTCAGAGTCTCACGTCCCAGCTCCGGGTAAATTTTAGGTGCTTAATGCTGTGTGCTGAGACACCTGAGACCGCGTGCACCGCCTCACTGCCTCAGTCACGCTCCCACCTGCCGGAGCTGCTAAATCTCGCGAGAGCAACAAGCAGACTTCTGGGCACAAGCCCAAAACAACGACTTTTCCCATAAAAAAACAACAACAACAACAACAACAATATTTTAAACAGCAAACAAATAAATGAATGAATGTCTATGATCATTATTTGAAAAGTAAATGAAAGAAACAATCATAAGTATAAATGTAAACTCATTAAATACAACTCAGGACAAAATTACAACGTGAAAAGTGACTTCTGCTTTCACAAACAAATGAGAGCGTTAGGAAATTCCCCTTACTAAAGTTGAACTATCAGAATGAGTATGCTGATATTTTTTGCTTCTTAAAAAGAAGACCCTCGCGTGTGTGGACGATTTATTGTGTCACTGATTGGCCTGTTTTCATTTCTATCAAAATCAGAGCCAATCAGAAGCAGGGTACGGGTTGTTAAGCCCCGCCCTCTTCACCCGGGTGAACAAGTAATTTGCTTATTCGAGCTCGAATAAGCGACTTAATTTTCTAAAAAGCCCAAATAGTCAAATCTGCCAGATATTTACAAGTTCACTGACAAACAAGAACAAAGGCCCATGCACTAAGAGGAGAGCGACCTGCGAGACTTGAGACTTTTACATCGCTGCAGCGCCCTCTGCTGGTGGGGATGCGTCCATGCGTCAAGCAAAACTATCCAGCTTTCACGAAGAAAGATCAACATTAAAAAAAATATAGCCTACTGATTTTTTTTCTTTTTAAATACTTTTGAATATTCCAAGTTTATATTCCTTAAGGTTTTCTACATGTGCTTGTGTGATAAATGTAAATCAAAATGACATGCTGCACAATGTGTCTTATGCCAAGTACTAATTTATGATTGAATGCTGGATTCATGCTGTGGCCCTACCCACACTTTGATTTTAATTTGATTTCACTGACAAAAAAAAAAAAAAAAAAAAAAATTACAAAAGAGTTCAAACCATCTATAATTTAGTCATGAGGGTCAAAAGTGTACAGAAACACACCCACAATAAACTAAGTTTGGTGGTCCTTCGTAGACCATTTATTTCCCACAACTGATTTTCTTTAATCCCTGAAGATGAGTCAAGTTTTCATCTCAGAATGACACAGTTTGCAAAATGTATATATGTCCACCCATCCATCTTCTATACACTTTATCTTGTGCAGGGTTGTGAGGCTCTGGGGCTTAAGATGGGAGACGGCAGGATGCACCATGGATAGGTTGCTAGCCCATCACAGGGCGAACACAGAGAGACAAACAGGCAAAAACACTCCACTTATAGAAGGAGTTTAGGGTCACCGGTTAGCCTCAAATACATGTTTGTGGACAGAACAAGCAAACGCCACACAGAAGAGGCCAGATCTCTCACTGTGAGGTGAGAGTGCTAACCACTGTGCCACCATGCAGCCATAAATTCTCCATGAATATACCGGGACTTAATTTCTGTTGTTGTTGATTTGTGTACAGTTTCACATGTAACGATATACAGTATATACAATCTTACAATACTATTTTAATCTGAATAAAAGTATAATTTCTCATTTCTTTTTCAAAACAACATTTTCAAGTCAACACAGTTACTGGAATGTGCTACAGGGAAAGCTCATTTGACTCAAACATCATCACAGTTTCACCAAAATAAGAAAAGTCAAAACTACAACTAAAAAACATACGGATATGAAACACTGTTGAACACAAATATAACCAATATATACACAGTTACAAAGCGGACACAGCATGGTTACGGCAGATGTGTGTGCACGAGGAACAGACGGGTGAGGTTCTTCAGCTGGAGGCTCCAGTGAAGGTATTGATGGGCAGCGACAGGACTTGGTCCAGGTACCTGCTGAGTGGCAGCTCTCGACTGGCGTTCATGCTTAACCTGGTTTTAATTTTGCATCCTGGGTCCAAACATGGGAATATTTCTAATCTATAAAAGAAAAACAGTGTTACACTTCAGCATAGTTTTCCAGAGATGGGACAGCAGTGCTTCAGTTACCTCTGGATGTTGTTATAAATCCTGCGGGAGTCCCTGTCCAGGCACACACAGAGTGCCCAATGCTCCAGCGTCTTGATGTTGATGCTTTTAGTCTGGATTTTCTGTGACCACAAAACAAATGCTTCAGTACTGCTGCTTTAAAGATAAATGCATTGATTAAAATGAGACAGATGTACAGAAAAAAACTCACTTCGTTGTTTTCTGGGTTCACGCTGTCAAAACTGACTTTAAGGTAATCCTCACCTGTAGGGAATGAAACAGTTACTCAGTTCATACATCCATGCTGGTTTGGACAAATCAAAATATCCACAAATTCTGGAGTTTTGGTCCTTTGCTGTGTCACTTATAAATAAATCATGACATGTTATAGGCACGAAGCAGAAACTTAATGCATTTAACTGCAGTTTTTATCCAATTTATCTAGTCAGTCACATTCAGGGTTCTTCTTCTTCTTTTTTTAATGCCATATTAAAATATCACACAGTGGCACTCAACTCAAAGGATATGGCACAAAATTTTATGAACAACAGATATTTTCAATTGTGAACATGTGAATTTTGTTCAAGTTTAGGTTTGCAAAATCCTTCTAAATAACTAGACAAGCCTTTTTTTCAATTTACTTTAGAATAAAAATCTACTCTATGTACAAGTACAGCTCATAAAATTAGAATTTCTTGAACAAGTGGCATCTTAACAACTGTATTTGTTACATTTATGAAATTCAATTAAAATATTGGGAAAACATTGAACAGAATATTTTTAGACACTGTAGTTTTCATCTAATTACTTATAATTTAAGATATAAAAAATGAAACAAGACTTGAAGTTTTCAAATATATTTACATTTTAGAATTTGATTAGATTTTTTGAGGAAAAACAACTTGAACACTGGAATAAATGGAGAGTGCATTCTGGGAATGGCTTGACGCAGCCCTCTCTATCTGTAGGTAACCTGTGTCAGAAACTCATCCTTTTTGCCGATGATACAAATATATTCTATTGTAATGACAATTATAATGAATTAATAACTGTAGTAAATAAAGAACTCAAAGCGATAAAGAAATGGATGGATATAAATAAGTTATCTTTAAATATTGAAAAAACCAAGGCAATGATGTTTGGGAATCAACAAAGGAATTCAGAGATGCAACCTTCGGTTGATAATGTACCTATTGAATTTGTTTGTGAAACTAAATTTTTGGGTGTTGTAATTGACAACAAGTTGTCATGGAAACCACACATCAAACACATTAAAACTAAAATTTCAAAAAGTCTCTCAATTATAAACAAAGCAAAACCTTACCTGGATGTGAATGCACTTCACACACTTTACTATTCTTTAATCTTTCCTTACCTGACATACTGTGTCGAAGTGTGGGGAAACACCTACCAGAGCACAATTAATCCTCTTGTTCTGTTACAAAAACGAGCTGTGCGGATCATTCACAAGGTGGGTTTTTTAGAACACACACATAATTTGTTTACGCAGTCAAAGTTGTTTAAATTCAATGATCTCGTAAAATATAACACATCAATCATTCTCTTTAAAGCTTTCAATAAATTATTACCATCCAATCTTCAACGCTTCTTTATAATTCGAGAGCAAACACATGATTTGAGAGGTTATGCTAATTTCACATTACCCAGAATTCGAACTACTCGTAAAAGTTTTTGTGTGTCTGTGTGTGGGGTGAAACTCTGGAACAGTTTGGACTTACAGCACAAGCAATGCCAAAGTATTAATCGATTTAAACTGTATTATAAACACCAGATCTGGTCTAAATATAGGTACAGCATCTTGTAATTCACCTTGTCATTTACAGTTACTGATCATTGTGTTATTCTTCACCATAATGTACGTTCTCCTACTGTCGCTTACATGTCGTCCATTATCCATGTTGGTTTATCGTCTATATTAGTGTTCCATTACCTTCAATTGTATTCTGTCCTTCACCTTGCTCAATTCTGGTATTTGTCCATTCCAGTATCTGTCCATTCTGCTATTAGTCCGTTATCATTCCTGCTATTTGTCCATTCTGCCATTCTGTCCGTCATAATAGCTGGTTTTTGTTAATTACCATTGTCGGTATTGTGTAATTGTTATTGTCTATTGTTTACTGTATTTTGTCTTGTAGCATAACCATGTGCTCATAGTGTTTCCATTGTTGAGCTTGGGGGTAGGATTAAATAAGTTTTCTTCCTCCTACTCCCCTTTTTCAGGCATTCTGTGTTTATGTTATTATATTGGAATTTTGTTTTGTTTTGCAGTGTTAATCGCCTGAAATGAATGAAAATAAAAAAAAAAAAAAAAAAAAAAAAAAAAACCTCTCGCTCCTCCTGGCACTCAGAATAAATCCACTCATTTTAAATCCAAGTGAAATGTGAACCTGATGTCGAATCTGCTGGCTCGGATGTGATCACCACTCCACACGTCATCGGTGCTTCTCCCCTCACGATCTGTCGCTTGCTTAACGAGGCCTGTCAAAACATCGGTTAGTCCCACTGTAACGGACAAATGAAGTCAGAGAGTAAAAGTGACGAAAGACTGTACCTTTGTGTAACGGACTGAGAGGACGGCTCCAAAGGGTTTCTCAGTTATCTTCCTGCTTCGTGAACTGGGTGCCTCTGTCAAAAGCAACATGTGGATTAAAGCCGTCACGTGTAAACAAGGCGCTGTGAGAAGTCACCGAAAGAGAATCATAAAATCATAAACCTACTTGAAGTCTCTTTCTTCTTCTTCAGGTGTCTGAAGTCTGGGATGTCGGCCTCCAGGTGGGACACGAACACATCCTCCACTACAGAGTTGACGCCAGAGGTGGAGCAGAACATCTAAAATACACACACACACACACACACACACACAAACCGGTGAAAATGTGCATCATGAATCCAATTCAACTTCTTAATTGGACTCTGGGCGGGTGGTCTCAGAGGAGGATGTGGTCCAAACTGAGGTCCATCCTGTGCAATGGTTCTCACACCCTCCATAATGTCCTGGTCAACAGCAGGAGCAACTTTAGAAACAAACTTACAACTTGTAACTTAAGTAACATTGAGTTTAGAGTCAAGATCCTTGTGTGTATACTCTGTGAAGTCAAACACAACAACAAGTTATATCTATTTTATTGTATTCTATTCTATACGGCTGAGTTGTACTCCTATAGCCGCCTGTAAAGCGTAGCAGCTACAGGTGTAATTTGCAATACCAGCATAGCATGGGAATACCGTACAGTACAATGTGAACAGTAGTAACAGCACTTGGCAAAAAATTCCTTACCAGCAACTAAAAACCAGTAAGACAGCGTGAACAGCTTCTTCTTGGAATCATAAGAGAACCTGATAAGAGCTCGTTTTACGAGTTGGAAAACCCCAAACAACGAGGCGAACTAAGATGAGAAAACTTGATGAAAGCTAAAAACTAAATCCACAGAGTGAACATTATCACTCTGTGAGTGCACAACTGCAAAGAGGCAAAACAGAGAAACAGACGAACTGAGCAGTACAGTAGAGTGTCTTCCTGCTTCCACCACCCGAAACCTTTTACTTCACACAATGAACCTTAAAGTAATCACAACGGACTTTCTGTTGTGTAATTTTCAATCAGTTAGTACTAAAGACACACAAAATCCAACTTCATGAGCACATTAATGTGCATATAAAACACCACGCTGTTGTTGCTCTGATGTACCTTGACTGAATAAAGCGGTAGGTTCACTGACTGTGTCCCACAGCGGAGGTAGTAACACAGGCTGTCCAGGAGGAAGAGGTTCAGCTCTGATGGTCCACTGGTATTCGTGGGCTGCACAGAAGGAACATCAAGATATTGTTCATATTCACTGACAGACTTTATTGTTTTTAATAGTTAGCAAAAGATATTCATGGAGTTCCACAGGGTTCAGTGAGAGGACCCATATATCTTATTTGAAACAAGATTATTGTTGGCAGGATTATGAAACTATGATTATGTTTTCTTTTTCTGTGTAGATGACCAGCAGATCTGTGTATCTATGAAACCAGATGACACCAATCAGCTCATCAAACTCCAGGTATGTCTTTTTGAAAAGCCTGCACTCAGACAAAAAAGGCGATAACCAGTCTATCCAACCTTATGCTGCAGTTACATTATGTATTCATTAGTTTAAGGATCATCTCTGACCAGGGCTGGTGCTTTAACCAGCACTTCAAGCAACCCTCCACAAATACCTTTTTCATAACCAAAATCCAGAATCGAGAGAATAATGACAATCCATCCATTTAGTACGTATTGCCTGGACTTCTGTAATTCTTTGGTATTCGGGTGTCTTTCAGTCTGATGGAATGATGGGAATTTTAGCTGCAAATAGTACTGAGAGCATCTAACCAAAGGACTGACTTGTGATTATAGACTTCCTGTTTTCCAACTCATAATGTTATGCATGTTGACACAACTGCCTTAAATTTGGAAGTAAATAAAATGAAACCAAAGAAAGGTGCCGAATCCTGTAGCTTTTTACCATTTCGGACAGATTGGAGATTGCAGCTCCCAGATTGCTAATGTCGCTGTTGTACCAGGGGTCCACTCTTCCTAAATGGGAGGCCAGAGATAAGCTGCTCTCTTTCAGGAAAGAGCTCTCCTGTAAGGAATAGCAGGGTCAAATGGAGTCCGTCCACATATATGCATCTGGTGCATTTGGACTGAGAGCCTCAGTGACTCACAGGCGGCTGCAGTGAAGGCTTCACATCAGACACTGGGATGTAGTACAACTGCAGGTTCAGTTTCTTGGTCAACATATTCCGTTTGGACTCCTTCTCGCTGTCGGGAAACAGAACAGAAAATCTCACTGAAGCTGTATTTGAGGAAGATACTTTTCACTAATTGGAAGCAGCTGCTCACCGCATCGAACTGTAGGCTCTGGCGAGTCTTCCCAGCGCTCGATCGTCCCCCAGGACCACCACTCGAGCCGTGTGGCTCCGCTCCTCTTTGAGTCCAGCAGAGCTTCCAGAGGAACCTTCAATCTTCTCTTTAACAAGGTCCAAATTTTCTGCAGATTTTACAGTCCTGTAGGCGTTTCTCCGTTTGAGTGCAGACTGCCTGTTAAAAGGCAGGGTGGTGTTACCCTGGTCATTGATATCTTTCTCTATCCCACTGTCTCGTTTGTTGCTGTCGTCTTCGTCTTTACCAGAGCTCAGGCAGGATTGGAGCGTGAACTGCGTCAGCAGATTCCCTTCGGGGAAGGTCAGAGTCAGGTCAGTCTCGAGATTACAAGCAGCAACATTTATCAAATTCAGCTCATCTATGAGGAAACATAAAACTCTGGCATTTGTTTCTCTTTTTAACTCACATAGATCCTCTTCATCATTCCACAAGAGGAAGTTGATCTTCGGATAGGGGATTAAAGCGTTGCACAGAGAGCCTCGGCCAGCCTCTGTTCTCTCTGACGGAACATAATCAAACACAACAGTCTCATTCAGGCTTTTCTCTGTTGCTCGTAAGGACGTGCGCTAATGGACAGCCGGTCACACACCTTCAGCGCCACTCGTGATTCGTTGGTATATTTCCTGCAGTGTGTTCAGATAGTCTGCACGGCCGCCCGCGCCATGGTTTGTACTCTGGCTCACAGCAAGAACCACATCATGGAAATATTTCCTCGCAGTCTTATTGTCTAAAGCCTGAAATGCAGCAGAAAATATTTAAAGCATTACTCGAAAAAATGTCTCTATTTATCATTTTTTTGCAAATGAAGACAACTGTGATTTGATAAATGTTCTGAACAAACCAAGAACAGGACTTTGCTGGCTTTAGAGGAGCCATACTGTTGCAGCAGGTCGCAACTGATGGAGAAATTACTGCCAGTGTTGTGGCGCTTTCCTAAATGTTTTGAACCGTTTGTGAATTTATAGCTGACGAAAAAAACAAATGTGCATTGTTTTGCATTGACCTGGTTTCTAACTTTGGTGTTTTTCATTTATATATTTGATAGAATGTAAATTAAACTTCCAGGGAATGCAAACTAAAACACTTCAAATGCAAAGTTCCTTCTTTCCTTCAGCTTTGGTTCAAAACAGGCAGCAGCACCTCAGTTCGAAGTGTCTTTTTAGTCTCTCTCACCTCCAGAGCTCGAGCCAGGTTGGTGTTTTGACATGCCGTCTCCAGCCCTGAACACAACACATGGAGGACAACCTTTCTCTCCACCATGTGTGTATTCCTGAGCGAGTCAGACACATCCAGGTAAGCTCGAAGCGTCGATTCAAGAGAGGCGGAAAACACAGCTGGATCTGCAAGCACGAACACCCTGGAAGAGTCCAGCAAATAGCAAATCGGGAATAAGTGTGATTTAAATAATATTGTTGATTCAGCTCAGCAACTCTGCTTCTTTTAAAGCTGTACTTACTTTTCCTGCAGATTGAAATGCTCGTTTTTAATGTTCTGTTCTGCAATGACTCTGGTCTGATACAAACATCCTGGAACAGAGAGGATTTTCCCGTCAGTCGTTTGAGACGATCACAGTTTTGTGAAAGCAGGCCCGACGATGAGCTTTACCTGGTGTGATCATTTCCATGCTGATGCTTCGGAGAGTCTGCTGGACCACAGCAGAGTATGGCAGCGGCAGTATCAGCAGCTTTGTCAGACACTCAGACACTCTCTGGTAGAGGCTGTTTGGGATGGTGACGCCTGACTGGATGTTAAAATACAAACAAATACTCAAGAATCGTTCACAACAATGCATCATCCAACGTCTGTTGCTCCACTGCAGGACTTTTATTGTTGTATTTTACATTTCTCCATTTTTATACACCTCTCTTACAAGATAATTCTCTCATGGACTGCGATGTTTTCAGTTTGAGTCATTAGGTGTGTCTTACCTGAATGACTACATAGTACAGCGTATGAAGCACCGGCATGATCGACATGTAAGACTTGAACTTCTGGGTCTTGCAGACTCGTTGCTGTTTCTTCTCCAGCTCATTGAGGAGCACGTTGATGAGTGAGATGCTGCAGGAAGGATCGGCCTCCACCTTCTTCTGGAGGGTCCATGTTAGCATGCCTGCACGTCACACACACTTTCAGCATGCTCGTTACACACACAACCTGGTAACACTGGGAATTAGGCGTCAACCAGGAAGGTTTCTTACAGTAAATGTAGCAGTAATTTAACAAACGACTGATGACTAACTTTCATGGACTAAGAATGCAATTTTTATTGTGATTTTAAATTTTTTTAAGAAGATCATTCTGTGATTCAGTAATTCCCGATGGATAGGGAAACACGGCTATGACCCAGAATATGAGAAATTAATTTTAAGATATTGAGGACAAACGCGGATTATTGTGGCAAAGTGTTGATGTACAAACAAAAAAATTAAACCATCAAAAATAAAGTAAAATCTAGACTTAAAAATCACTTTTCTTCCATTTTAATCCATGGAAAGACTGTTGAATCCATTTAATGACTGAGGTAACTAAATAAGACTTTTGGTTTCATTTAAAAACTGCTTGTTGGGATTGAAAGGGAGTCAATGCTCCAGGTTAACTACTGTCTATTTAAACAACAATATTCTGCTCAGCTGTTTGTAGATTCCAACTTTCCAAATGTCTGAATGTTTACCAAAGATCTAATGCTACTTTGATGGCTACGGGCCAAAAACTGAATACTTGCTCGCAAGAGTAACTCAATGTTTACTTTTAGTGGTCTTCACTCATGTCTGTGTATCAGTCTTCAGAAGGAAGATGCTCTACTGTCTGGATGTCAGCAGTTCATTGATGAATCTCATGATGAGATAAAAGCAGATAAAATCCAATAGGTATGTGTCCGACAGTTGAAGAAGTTTCAGTTCTATAGGTTAATCGAATGGCTATTATTTTTTATGGCCTGTACATGCACAGTGAGAAGCATCTCATTTTGTATCTACCGTTCTGGGAGGCTCTTCTTATTTCTCTCAAAAGATGCCGGACGTCACTGTCAGGGTTGGTGTCGTCAGCAGGAGGCAGAGGCTCATCAGCTTAATTAAAAAAAAAAAAAATCATAGATTAGAGTCACTCAACACACAAGGAAGTTAATTATTTCAGTTTCAGCCAGTAAAACCACAAGTTAAAGATAAACAAGCACCTGTTGGCTCAGTCATCGTGTCGACTCTTCGGTACTTGAGAGTAAGTGGAAATTCAGCAAAGAAAACAAAACAGTCAAATCCAGTAAATTCCCTTCAGACAGATTTCAACCCATCTTTCGTGGCGATCTCCCCACAACAAAGGTTCAACGTTGACTTCCCTGAAATGACAAAAGTAAAATTTCAGGTTTGAGGCAGACACTCAGATCAAGATCTGATTGAGGTCACTCTGTAAACCTGCAAACAGACAAGTCTAACTAAAGTAAATCAACGAATCAGATCAAAATTCTCATTCTTGTAGAATTACACAGCCAGTCAAATTTTAATGTAGTGAATGAAAAAGTGTGAAATAACTAAACATCTTCTATATTATAGATTATAGAAGCAGCCCCTTTTGCTTCATTCCCAGTCGGCACTCTCATATTGAGCTTCATATTTTGAGATATTTCACACTTTCTTGTTCAGTTCATAATTCCATATTGTTTTGATGCCTTCAGTGAGAATCTACGAATGAAAACATTGAATGAAGATTTGTATCCAAATCTTTGATTCTTATTCAATGTGAGAAAAAATAAAGTTACTTTACCTGCAGGAATCCTTTGTGAATTAAATCTTCACAAACATGCGAATGAGAGAGATGTAGTCCAGGCTTATCTGAACTGATGAAACCTTCCTGTGAAACACGGTTATGACTTCATGTGTTGCTTACATAATGGAGGCTGGGTGTGATGAGGCACCATGGGAAAAAAAAAAACAAAAAAAAAAAAAAAACAACATTCCGTGCACCGCGGAGGAGGTCCTAACAGAGCACGTCCCACTAATGACAGCTGTTATTCTAATGATGTAGAAGAAAAACAGAATCAGTTAAGTTTGGAAAACACTCTTAAAGTAATTTTACATAAATAGCTCATTTTAAATTCATCTCTATTAACCTGTTGGATGCAAAAGAACAAAATCAAGAAAAGGGCGGTAATGCATTCAGTGCTGTCATCCTCAGGGACTCAGTGCTGCCTCTAATCTCTCAGTGTAACTAAAAATACCGGAAAACTTCAGAGTGGAAAGAAAAAACAAAGAATCCGTCCATCAACATATATTCATAGAATTTCTGCATCTCGATAAACGAGTTTAATTTCACAAAGAAAAAGGTTTTCATATGAACAAAATGTTATTTATTTAAAATGACCTACATGGATCTATGAATGCTTGTTAACAGTGAACATTAAATACATTTAAGTTTATGGCCTCATTTAAAAGCATCATGAAGATTTTTCATCCAAGTCATAAGCACCCTTTCGAGCATAAAACCATTTTCATAAAGGATAAAGTTTATTTTACTGCGTTACTAGTTCCAATTTCACACTGAATTAAAAATAATGAATAAATGGAAGGTTTGTATGATCTCCATAACCTTCTTGCTTAACCTTTATTGGTTTGATCTGCATCTTCTAAAACAATAAGAATTAAATAGACAATTTCTCTATTATTTGTGCGCTCCTAAATATTTCTGTAAACACATTGTATATACGGCTTCCTGCAGAGCTGACAGTCCATTAAAGCTGATTTTTTTTTTCAATATCAACATCATTAGTTTCTGACTTTATGTCTCGACAAAATTTGTTTAACCTGAATCTAACTTTTTACATTAAAACTGCTAAATATGTTTTTATCAAAGTACATTTTCCTTAATATTCTACGGAAAGAAGATGAATCTATACAACTGTAGACAAGTAGTTTGATTTATTTGACAGAATCCTCTGTCAGTGCCAGCGGAGACACAACCCATTCATTATACACACATTCTTCCTTTACTGACACACCTCACCAAACACAACCAACCAGAAATAAAATGGAATCAACTCGTGGTGGCACTCTTTTATTTTGTGTCTTTAAGGTTCCTCACTTGTCCTGACTATATCAAATACAACCTCTGAACGAACTGCATGAACTGCATGCATATGTGGCAGGAATCCAAAGTGCTGCGACACATAAACACTGCGGAGATGACGAGATCAAAGTTTATGTCAATCACCGTAACCAGGAAGAAAGACGACTGGAGCAACTTTTAATATAAGTGTAAACCTTCGGGGAATTCCACACATGTTCATTGGGCGGAGAAAGAGAGAGAGAGAGAGAGAGAGAGAGAGAGAGAGAGAGAGAGAGAGAGAGAGAGAGAGAGAGAGAGAGAGAGAGAGAGGACACACGCACACTCCTCACACACAGGCAACTCAAGTTCTGCCAAATGAATGGTTCTGAACTGTGGAAGGAGTTGAGCAGTAACCTCACTACTGTGCGTCCAATAACCCGACATTGCAACAGAACATGCAGTAAAGTTATTATTTTGCTTTTTGTCATGACTGTTTATAGAAACTTCATTGTTCTTCGGGCTCTTCAGAAAGTGAAACATTCTGTTTTTATGGGGTTTACAGTTCCTCTTACAGCTTATACTGTGCTAATAATTATCAGGAATTGTTATAATTATCAGAAATAAAATTCTGAATAAAATTCTTCCCTGTTCTCTTCCTGCAGTAAAGGTTTTAGGGTTGTTTTCTTCATTTTGAACGCACTTTTTTCAGCCAGTCTAGTTTTTTTTCTGTCATTTTTCAGTATCCTGCCTCTGTATCTTTAAATGGAACAATCAAACCTTCAGCCTTGAGCTAACGAACCATTAAGTATTGGTCGTCAGTGTGTTGTTGTCCGTGTTAGTCCTGTCTTCATGCTTAGAAAGTTAGAAAGGGGTGTTATTCCCTCTAGGCTCCGGCCTCCATAGTACCTTTTAAAGATTGTTTACATGCTGAGCAGGACCATCCCTTTCTGAACCGGTGGTCCATCTCTCCTGTGTGATTACATCCAGTCAATATGGAACAAAATCTCTGAGAAATTCCTCCAACGCCTTGTTGAATCCACCCAGGTAATCGAGAGGTGCATTTGACCTGGCTGACGAAGGTCGTCCTGTAATCTGTTTCGGTTTGGAAACCCCGGTGCCGTGTGAATACGACGTCCCCAGTGTGGCTGGGTGCAGTCCCGAGAGTTTCAGGAAGTTGATGCGGAGAAGGAGGTGATGGGGAGGCACAGCAGGGAGCAGTAGGACGGGTGCAGCGGCTGAACCTGGCCTGGAGACGGCTTGTAGGACCTCCAGTCGGAACCACTTCCGGGTTTGCAGCACAGAGAAACCTCACAGCTGCAGACGAAACGGAGCGTCAGTGTATTTATATGTCTCCCAAATATTAATTATTTAAAATGAATATGATGCATAACTTCATAAGTGACAGTGACTAGATTCCCCTTTCAGAAAAATTCATCACATCCTCAACTTGCAGATGAGATTTGTGGATCATTTAGGTTCTTCAGTTCTGCATCAACTACAGTAAAGGCCCCATAAAATAATAAAACCAACGTCATAGTTACAGCTCTTTAACTTACAAATTACAGCTACAAATGGAGAACAGTACAGGAGAGGCTGTGAGGCTTTACACAATAAGAGCTAATTATCACGATAAAATGTAACAATGCGCCTCAGCTGGGAGGAGCTGGGGCGTACCTGGTGACCTTTTGGATGAACTTCTTTTGATCCTGATCCAGACACACGGCGAACGTTGCGCCCTCATCTTCAGTCTTCACCTGCACCTTGTCCACTCTCACCTCTGTGGTCAAAATGTGCTGCCGGGAGAGAAGACGTGTGAGGAAAGATTCAGTCCTCGCTGTCTCGCTGTTTAATGGCTTTTTTGAGAAGCGTTTCACGATGCTTGACAGTTTTCACCTGGTTGACCTTTTTGGATTTGGAGCTCTGCCTCTTCAGGACTTCTGTCATCGTCAGCTGCAGATTCTCTGTTGAATCTGAACACAGAACGCTCATTTCATTGGTGCCTCAAATGTATAGGAAGACATAAATGGATAAAAAAGGGGACAGATCATATGGTGTGTGTGGGAATCAGCACCTAGCTGCTCCAGCTTTGTGCAGCCTTTGTAGACATTGATGGATGTGCAAACTATTTCCTTCTGGATCCACTGACTCCTCCCACTAACAGCTACCTGTAGCAAAAATAGGTCAGCCTGCGAATATAAACATTGGTCTTATTGTGACTGTAGCAGGAAACCTGTGTGTCAGAACAACACCTTGTTGTAAGCCACATTCAGCGTTAAAGGCACGGCCTCTCGCTCTTCATCGATTCCAAATCTTTTGCTGGCAGCACCTTTGAAAAGAGAAACACACTTTAGATCACACATGTAATATCATTATAGTCTGGTTGCCAGTTTGTGACTCACCCATGGCCTTCACTGCTCTGGTTCCTGCTGAGTGGCCAAGCTCCAGAGAGTGAATGAACACTTCTCTTCTCTTCTCGCCACCAGCCAGCGTCAGCTGCAAAGAGGAAGTGCCCACAGAAAAAAAAAAAAAAAAAAAACTAAACAAATAAGCAACAAAAAAACTGTGAACTTCAACTGACGGTCAGTGTGTTAACGTGTCTGGGAAGTTAACCTCAGCCTGGTAGAGCTGCACCAGAACAGGCTGGTCTGCATGTCGGCAGTAATAAAGCACCAAGTCGGCCAGCAGGGGGAGCCGCTCCACGCCGCTCACTGAGACGTCTTCGTCCTTGGAGGCCGTCTGAGATAAACCGAAAATTCACATATGAAGTCAGTTCATGTCATGATGTTAATACACCGACAGTACATGAAACACACTTCATCAACTCACTGGCTGTCTTTTCACCACTTTTTACTCAGCTTTTCGTTCAAACTGGCTGATTTGTTTTCGACACACACGCCGACTGTACCTGACACAGCACATCCGAGGACAGGCTGAGCAGACTGAGGACGTTCCTCTCGTACCAGGGGTCCATCAGGCCCACCATCTGGGCGATTTCGGTCGTGCTGTCCTCCATCGTAACGCCATTTAACTCCTGTATGAATGAGAAGACGTAGGTTTATTACATGATCTGACTTTGACAGCAGGTTGGGGTTTAGACTGTGACTATATTTTGTCTCGGTTCACTGGTTTTCCTCTCATAGTCCAAAAAGATGCGTTTGAGGTTTATTAATATCTTTAAATAGCCACTAGTTAAGAAAAGTCGGGATGTTCTCACCACAGATGCGCAGGTTTTAGTTATCTGCCCTTCGTTCAGAGCATGTCCTCCTCCTGGACCTCCAGTCCTTCTCTTGGTAGGAACAAAGTAAAACTGCAGTTTGCAGGTCTTGGTGAGCCTGGGGCATTTGCTCTCCTTCTGCTGCAGGTCGCTGTACGCTCTGGCCAGCCTGCCGGCCTCCCGGTCCCCTCCGAACACCACCACTTTGACCAGCGTTGGCGTTTCGGGCTCGGCGCCCTCGTCGCAGCTCAGGATGGGCCGCCTGCGGATGCACACGTGCTTCTGCGGGGAAAGGGCGTCCAGGGCGGCCTGTCTGGAAGAAAACTGGGGGTGATTGACCTGTGAGCCGCTTCTCTGGGAGTCTTTGGTCACGTCGGTGTTGTAGTTCATGCTCTGGACGCGCCGGCAGACGCTGGGACTGCGCGGACTCTTCAGAAACATGGAGAAGCGCTCGATGCCCAGCAGGGACCTGGACTTCTTCTTGGGTTTCTTTCTGGGTTTTGGCCGACTGTCTTGGCGTTCCTCTGCGTCCTCGTGCGTCGTGTCCTCGCTGAAGTCGCTCTCCACGCCCGACGAGGCCGACGGCACGGACCAGCTGGAGGACAGGGAGTAGCTGGAGACCATGGAGTCTCTGGAGGAGGAGGACGCAGTGGAAATGCGGTGGCTGTTCGGTTCGTGGTCCACTTTGTCTCCTTCCGGCTTGTCCTCCTCGTCCACGCTGGTGTCATTAATATCGTCCTCCTCTACTTCAGTTTTGAGGAAACAGTCTTCAGGTGAATCCATGTCGGCCTCAGGTGCAAGAACATCTTTCAGAATGTCTGCATGAATGAAAACCACAGAAACTTCATTCAGATTCTTGATATTATGATATTTTTTTTTGGAAAATCATTCAAACTGATCTATTTACCAAAGTTGTCATTTTCCCATGTGCACATATGACATTTGGGGAGAGGCAGGGTCAAAATCTCCACTCCTTCTACTGAGAGGAAGCAATACTGACAGTAAGAACACAGCAGCGTTTCACGCATTTATTTGAAAGCATGCGTTTTGTGTAGAATTTTCAGACCTACCAGGATCTTTGCAGCGATCAGCAGGAACAGTCAGACCTTCCCTGAGCTTCTCCATCGTGGTCCTGAGAGCTGCTGCGCACGTGGCCGTCTCCATGCTGTCGCTCACCGCCTCCAGGAGCCGCTGCAGCTCCTCGGGCTGCATCGTCTGGAGTCAATAGACATTCAGGAGCGACAGTAACTTATAAGAAGGAATAAGTGTGCATCACTTTAATGGAGCGTGGGCTACCTGCAGGGCGGCCTGCAGCGCCTGCAGGTCGGACGCGGCGCCCAGCGCGGCCTGGAAGCTGTGCAGGATCAGGGTGGCGGTGAGGTCTCTGCTGGACTGGTGGGGGGAGCTCAGCTGCTCGGAGACCGAGCGGACCTCCGCTGGGACGTCGTCATCCGGGCTCACCAGCAGCACCGTTCTGATAAAGACAGGATCCACATGTATGCTGCTGAAGCTGTTTTCTAAACACATTCAGGGTTATTGATATCTGAGAGGATCATCTGAAGAGCCTCACATGGTCTTAGAGCAGTTTATCTCGCTGGAAATTCCCTGTTCCGTTTGCACCAGTCTGAGGAATGAAATACCTGCAGCACAAACAGAAAAGCTTTGATGATGAGCGTCGGAGGAGGAAACACCGCCTTCTTTTGGCAACATGAAGGCTTCGTGAGCGAATGAACAGCCGGACCAGTCGTTCCTGTTCGTCCGGACCTGCAGTTTTATCAGACGACGCTTCATTCCTCGTGTGTTCATGTAATGTGATTTTAAACAGGATGTCATTCAACACTGTCAATACATTACAGTAGCCTATGTGTATCTGTAAATACTACCAAGGCTGGTGTTGTGAACAATTTAGCATCAAATAGTATTATTTGGCTTTATTTTCACTGTCCTCATTCATTTGTGTTTCATCTAAATATTATGATGCTCAAATATATAATTACAGTCACTCAAATTACTGTTTATGAAGTATTTCTATGTTTTTGTTCATTCACAATTTATTCATGGATACTTTGGTAGAATTTACATTTAGTTTGTGGCTTCAAGAATCATAAGTTTGACACAATTGATATTTACTTATTTTAATCAGCAATTTTCTTCATAGAAATCAGTTTATTCTTTTTTTAAAAAAAAGTCCATTAAAGCTACATTTCTTTACAAAAGAAACTCTCACATTATAAAATCTAAAGAATTTACTGTTTGTTTGAGGAATGTGCTTTGAATACAGACCCTTTATACATATTAGCTGAATCAAATGCCTACAGCTGAAACTGAAAAGAAATGAGGTTGAAAAGTAATTAATGCTGAATATTTTATCAACAGCACTGATATTTTAAATAAAGCTGTTTAATTCAGGAACAGTTGAATGAGTTGTCAGTTTTCATTCATTATATTTTACATTTTATTTCTTAATATCCACATTAGTGAGTTGTTTAGGTTTATACTCTAGTGAAATAACCTAGTGCAGAATGAAGGTCAAAGGTCAAACACTTGAACGGAAACACTGAGTTGACATGGGGTGTGTTTCGCGGCGGTGTGTTGGACCTGGCGCTCGACGCTCCTGCTGGATGAGGCGGAGCAGACGCTTGCAGGCGGAGCTGCAGGGCTCCGGCCAGGACAGGAACCTGTGGAACAGCAGGTAGGCCTCCTGCAGGACGCTGCAGTCCGGAGCCACGTGGGGAGCCTGCAGCGTCCACAGAGACACCCGTTCACTAAACCAAACCCTGGAGAGACGGTGCAAAGACTTCCTGCTTGTTCACTCACTTTCAGGAGGGTTGAAGAGAACAACAGAGTCAGAGGCACCAGTTGTTCATACTGACACTTTTCCAGCACCTGCGGAAGAGAAACCATCAATGAGAAACTCTGTTTACTCATTTGAAGGCACACAGCGGTTTCGACAGTGTCGGGGTTTTTTTTTTTTTCACCTCTCTTGTTTTCCTCAGTATTTTCTGCAGAAGGATGAGGAAGTTGTGTGGATCTCTCTTCACAAGTTCCTCCAAACACCAGCGGTTTATGCACAGTCCGGCTAATGAGGCAGACACAAAACACACGGCCTCAGCTCGCTCACCTTCCTCCTGTTTCAGGTCGTCTGCATCGAGCGGCTGAATAACAACAACATGACTGCATCAGTGCAACAAATCAATGAATGAGGCCCTTTTGTAAGACTTTTCACAACTGACCTTACATAAGCCGACACGTTACTCCCACATGCTGTGAGACACCACTTTCAATTCCTATTCATCCGAAGAAAATGGAGAATGTGTCCCCTGTTTCTCAGCTGCTTTCAGCAGCAGCTTCTAATCTCCACCATTACTTTCCAGTCATCCAAAGCCGACGGTCCCTGTGTGTCGCTGCTGCTAAAATCAAGCGTGGTTGTGGTATCCTACCGTTCCAGAGCTGCTTGTCGAGGGTGTGAGGCCGAGGGTCGCACAGGCAGCGCTCCAGGACGTGCTGGATGCTCGGTCCTCCGTGCACGAGCTTTGAGCCCATAGTCTGAATCATTTCTGCTTGAGGCATCAGGACGTCAACAAACAAAACACGAGAGCATCAACAAGAGGAAGTCCCGAACAGAAAAGAAGAATTCCACCGTCGATTGTGTCCTCAATTGTTCGCGGCTTCCTGTCGCTGAAGTTGACAGGCCTTTATGATCTCCTCTCTGGAAGCAATCAAACGCAATCAAGGATGAAAGACATGCTCAGACTCACAGAGATGCCAACGGGAGCGCGGACCGCAAAGGACAGAACAGAGAGCAGCCTGCAAGGCACTTCCTACAAAAAGCAGTGAGTCACAGACGGTGTGAGCGTGACGGAGATGAGCTGGCTGCAAACAGATGCCACAACTTCTTCTTTTTCTCATTCTTAAAATCCGCCGCAGACAACAGGTTTCATAAGATTGAAAAGTGAGACGGATAATGACTCTCATTAACGGGCCCCTTCCCTTTTGATGCTCAGTCGTCTCGGTTGGTGTGTAAGCTCCTGGAAGTTAGTAACAATATTAAACTGAAAGGTGGCAAAGTTACTTGACTAGTTATAGCAGATCTATATGTACTTACCATGTTTGAGCTTAGTGATATGGATATCTGAAACTTCCTGACGACTCACTGCATTCTTAATGTATTAAAGACTTAATGTATTTAAGACTTCATTCATTCGCTCACAAACCGAAAACCACACAATGAAAGCGTTTCAAACAACAAGCTGAGCACATTTCCTCAAAGAGCAGAGCGCTGCGGTGCTTCCTTAACCTCACATCAGACCAGCCTGAGATTGATGAGGAGGAATATTTCCCCTCGCCGAGCTTCGGACGTTCGGCCTACAGGATGTCCGCACACATGAGGAAGCGGCGGCGGCGGGAGAACTGGGGTCACCTGCGCCCATGAAAACAGGAAAAGGCCTTCCGAGGTATTCTGTGTAAATTAAAGTGGGAGTAAGAGGAGCGCCGTGATGAGGAGAGTAGAAGATGCAGTAGGGAGGAGAACATGAGCCACTGCTGCATAAGAAATAATCAACCAAATATATTAGAATCACTCAAAGAAATCAAATCTCTGCTGAGGTTTAGGTGTAATATCCATATTTTCATGGCTTTGTATTGTCATCAGACAGATATTCGTCAGATAACAACAAATCTGATGAGCAGAGAATGGCTGCATGTGCACACAGCGGGGGGGAAACGTGCTGCTACCTGGCACATCCCGCTCTCAGCCCGCAAGCACCATCAATTGTCCTGAGAGGAAGCAGGTGCTACAGTGACCCATTGTGTGCTGTCAGGCCGTATTGTCCAGCCGTGTCAGGCAAACTTGACCTGCCGTGGCGCAGACGCAGCGATCTCTGCCTCGGCTAACCTACTGCACACACACAGAACTTCACCTGCTCACGTTAGAGAGGAGAAAAGTAAAGAAAAGACAGAGTAAAGAAATCTGTTTAGCATCTCTACAATGCAAAAGCGTTTTTCACTGAATCAAATCTAATTTCCATGCATCTGAACGAGTTTGAAAAACAGTTTAATCTATTTCAAACTGTGTGGCAGAGCACTGTTCCCACTGGAAAGACAACAGTTAATGACACTTGCTGTGCAAATATTAGAGAGAAATATGAAAATGAAGCGGCCAGAGAGACAGCTCTGTACCTGTGTGTCCTACTGGCACATCAGTCCCAAATCAGACCAAACTGAGAAGCACAAGAGAAGGAAAACAACACAGCGGACCACATCCTCCCAAGTGGAGCTTTTTAAAAATAGGACCTCCAACTGCCACAGCCAGGAGAGCCTGTGCTGCAAAAACAGAACTGAATGGGTCTGGATGCTGAAGTGGTTTACATGCTGAGCTGTGGGAGGAGCCCTGATGACATGATCCCATCTGACACAACGGACTCTGTGGTCAGTTTATGCTGATGAAATGTCTGTTTTGCCCACACAAACGTCATTATAACCAAACCAAAGCCATTCATCCTCCGAACCAACATTTTTTTCCATTTCAGGACTGCGGGGAGCTGGAGGCACGGTGGAAACACCAGTGTTCTGTACACAGGTCACAGAGAGACGGACAGTCCCACCTCCAGGCTAATTACAGCCAGCAGATCACTAACATGCATGTCTTTGGACTCTGGGAGGAACATGAAGAGGACACACAAGAACAAACAAACTCCACATCGAAAGGCCCAGAATAAAACACAACAGGGTGCAAAAAAACCACACAAGTCAAAGTTTCTTAATTGATAGTAGTGCTGTGCTGCTTTCTGGTTAACTCCATGAATTGACACACTTTCCTGTGTTGGATTATTGTGGATCTCCCCTGCAGCGTTCAGCCTTTTCTCTCAGAGTTTTTCAGATGTGCTTCGCCCATTATCACCTCACATCAACAGTGTAGGAGTTTGATACCAGTCCAGGGTTTTCCTACGTTTTTCTTGGCATGTTCTACGAGGTCTGGCTTTTCTTCAGGTAGTCCTGCTTCCTTGTTCAAACACAACACATCATTAACCATCAGTGAAAACAGCTGAATGCGAATATCCAGCTTGAACTGTGAATCCTGCTACGGTGATGAAGGTCCACTGATTCAGTCAATGATTTTTCCATTCAACAAAGATTTGTCTTATTATACTAGTAAATTGTTCCACATTATTTGCATTTAATATTGAAACGCCTTTAATGCTATGAAGGCTGTAGCCAACAACACACTTTTATGGTTTGTAAGAGCCTGAGATGAAAAAAAAAATCCAGTAAATGTCCATCAACATTAAAACTATATAGAAATATTTACATTTAGTAAATGATTTCTTTGTTATAAAAATTCTTCTTGGCAAAATAAATCGCATAACTTTGGAAAACCTGATTACTTCTCTATAAATGATTGCACATTTGTAAGAAACGTGCATTTGTGGGATGAAGAAAGGGCTTAATGTGTGGGTTTTTCCCAAGTATAAGTCACCACATCTGCAGCTCTGTCAATAACAAACAGCTTTTCTTTACTGGAGGACTGGATGATTGAAGCGCCTGAAGAAATGAGACATATGACAGTTTAGACTTCCTGACTGTTCAAAGAATATATGATTAAAACACAAATAAATCTTGTTTCCTCTAAAGCAAATCATCAGATCCACTAAAAGAGAAATGTCACCAGCAAGGAAAGGTTTGGTTTTGGCTGCAAATTTATTTCAAAGGCTCAACCAACATGTTAAGCTCTGCTCATCCCACAAACGCATGTTCCTTAAAATGAGGCAACATTTAAAAGGTAAACAAATATTTACTGCATTTACTGCAAAGAAGTATTAAAATAAATAATCTACCAAAGATAAAAGTCTATGAGTTGCTGATTGAAGTGACAAGATAACAGAATTTGTTTTTTTTCTTGAGCTTTTTTCCTCCTCTGTATTTGCACAAAATAAGAATATAAGAGTAAATGACAAGGGATAGAACCAAATTGTTCAGAAGAAGAAGAAAGTTGCACAGGGGGGTTAGAGGAAATCCTCCTAATAAAAATGAAAATAATCTTATATGTGAATTTATAAAAGGAACTTGTGATTATCTGTTCCAACATGTAGTGTAAAGAACTCACCGGAAGATGTCGCTGCTGTCCCTCCATCGCCACGGAGCCTCCCGGAGCTCCGACTCTCCCTGGATGAGCGGACCCCCTTTTTCCCATCCTGACAGAGAGGGAATGGGACAGAGAGGGATCGAGGTGGGCAGAGGTGTGACTGAGAGGACAGGCAGAGGCAGAGGGACTGAGAGCCAGCTGGGAATTTGCCATTTCTTCTTTTTATTTAGCAATTTTTCAAAGAGGGGTAAAAGTTGAAGTTTAGCAGTGACAGGGTTTTTTTTTTTTTTTTTTTTTTTTTTCCTCAAAGTGCGCAAAACGGGTCACGCTGCTGTTTCAGTTTTTTGGGGAGTTCAGAACATGTTCAGGACTGGCGGTTATAATTGGAGGTAGAGTCTGGAGCTTTCTTTGCCTCGTAAGAAGATTTTCACCTCATATCTACTTTTCCCCCCCTCCTACTTCTTTCATTGCTCTTTATAATAACTGAGTGTGTTTCGTTGCCTTTCAGCATCAGAGTCCCTGCGGCGCACGGATTACAATGCGAAAGGTTCTGCAGATCTGGGTCACCTTGGTGACCGTGTGCGCGCTGGCCGGGCGCGTCTCTGGCGGCTACGGGCTGAGCATGTTCGCTGCGCAGTCCTCCCCTCCGGACCCCTGCTACGACGAGAACGGGAACCCCCGGAGGTGCATCCCGGACTTCGTCAACTCCGCTTTCGGGAAGGACGTGCGCGTGTCCAGCACCTGCGGCGGCCCGGCCGCCCGCTACTGCGTAGGTGAACGAGAAGGCGAAGAGGAGCGCACGCGGGACTGTCACACCTGCGACTCGGAGACCCCAAGAAGTCCCATCCGCCCGCCTACCTGACGGACCTCAACAACCCGCACAACCTCACGTGCTGGCAGTCGGAGAACTACGTGCAGTACCCGCAGAACGTCACGCTCACCCTGTCCCTGGGCAAGAAGTTCGAGGTCACCTACGTGAGCCTGCAGTTCTGCTCGCCCAGACCCGAGTCCATGGCCATCTACAAGTCCATGGACTACGGCAAGTCCTGGGTGCCGTTCCAGTTCTACTCCACGCAGTGCAAGAAGATGTACAACCGGCAGCAAAAGGCCGCGATCACCAAGCAGAACGAGCAGGAGGCGATCTGCACGGACTCGCACACCGACATGCACCCGCTGACCGGCGGGCTCATCGCCTTCAGCACGCTGGACGGGCGGCCGTCCGCGCACGACTTCGACAACTCCCCGGTGCTGCAGGACTGGGTGACGGCCACCGACATCAAGGTGATCTTCAGCCGGCTGCACACCTTCGGGGACGAGAACGAGGACGACTCGGAGCTGGCGCGCGACTCCTACTTTTACGCGGTGTCGGACCTGCAGGTCGGCGGACGGTGCAAGTGCAACGGGCACGCGTCGAAAGTGCGTCAAGGACAGAGAGGGGAACCTGGTGTGCGAGTGCAAACACAACACGGCGGGGCCGGAAGTGCGACAGGTGCAAACCTTTCCACTATGACCGGCCCTGGCAGCGCGCCACGGCCAGGGAGGCCAACGAGTGTGTCGGTAGGATGCTCCAGCTTTCTCCTCTTACTGTTGAAACGCTCACCTGTGATGAAGTGAAGGCATTTGATCAAATAAGAAGTGAAGCAAATGAGTGTGTTTGTCACCCCGTTCTGCTGTTACGCACTGAAGTTCAGCCTGATGGCCACTTCTTCTCCTCAAGTCTCTCCTTGATTTGAGTTTAGGCAAATTAAGTTGATTTTTTTCAATGTTCACTATACTGAGGTTTTTTTTTCATATAATAATTATATATTAAAAAAAAAATCAATTAACGCACAGAAAAAAACAATAAGCTATAGTTTTGGTTAAATCTGACAAAAGAAAATAATATGTAAGTGTCTGAATAAATTGTATTTGAGTGAAACAGAAGGCCTCAAGTGTCTAGAACGAAGTTAAAACTCTCAAGAGAAAAAAAAAAAAAACAACACTTTAAGCTGTGGGGCTCGTTTGATTAAATAAATAAAAACTAACCACGCATCTAAATAAATTAAGAATCCCGCTTGGTAATGACGATATTTGAGTGCGTAAAACAGTTTTATTTGTTCAAAATAAAGTATTTGTGAAGTAACAACAGAAAGGTTTGAGGTTGTATTTGCACAAACATGTTAATAAGGTCCTCATAGACTGCAGTCAAATGAAATACAAATTCACAATTCTGAGGATAATACATCAACAATATTGACTAAATTGTGTGAATATTGTTAGCAGATTTACAGCAAACTGAGATGAATCACTTTCAGGATTCATGGATGCATGCTTTCAGTGCGCAAAGGTACAATTAAAAGAAATGTGATTATTTTTTTTCAACCCACAAGTTACAGACGCTTTTGTTTTTCTTCATCGCAGACTAAAAAACACTTTGGCTCTTTGATTTTTATCAACATGCAGACGAAATTCCTGAATGGGAAAGACGGGGCAGGAAGTCTTTTCGGCAAACAAAGTGCGTCTGTCCAAATGCGTAATTGCGTTTTGACCCGCGTTTCCGACTGTAGTAGAGGCTTTAATAGGAAGGAAACATTGCAGCTGCAGAGATAGACTGCAGGGGCGTGTTGTGTTTCCATAAGCAGGTGCTATTACAGATCGGATGGGCGATTAGGGCGGTTTTATTGACATTTTTGGCACGTAGAGTATAAACTGCCACTTTAGAGGCGGTAAACTATTCAGTGAGGAGGACAAAGCGCGGCGTAATTCGAAGCCAGATCCCAGTTTTTTACTGCAGCGTGTGTATTTGCTGCAATGCTTATTTTCAGCAGGGCAGGAGGGCTTATATCAACAGCTCAAGCCCCCCCTGAGCCACAAGCACAGCAAAACCTGGAAAAGTAACAAGTTCCGACACTGCCATGGTTTGCTCAACCAAACGGAACAAGTGAACAAGTTGTTCCCCTTGGCCTCCGCCTTTCGCCCCTGCAAAGCCAGCATGTGAGGTATTTTACTAAAACAAAAGGTTGTCACTTGTGGCATCCATCTCGCTGTCAGAGGGAGGCCCCCCACGCCTTTTCACCATCTCACTTTTTTTTGTGTGAGTGGTGTCATCAGATAAAAACCGCAGGAGGAGAGAGAGAGAAAAAAAAATAAAGCCAGACTGAGCATGTTTCTCCCAAAGAGGAAATAATAAGGGTGGCCTGACACCTTAGCATGAAAGAAGAAGACCCAGGGGAGGGCTTGTTTCCATTTGAGCGCAGGGCCATATGGTCTGGCAGCAGGGATGCAGAGGGGGTCCGTGCTAATGATCTGTCTGGATTTCTCCTCCTGCTGTAGGACATTAGGAAACCGAGGGGAGAGCGAGAGAGAGAGAGAGAGAGAGAGAGAGAGAGAGAGAGAGGTGCAGTTATGGGAGACTTGGCCTCACTTATTGGAGGCAGGCATCAAGGAAGTAAGACAAAGTCAGCCTCCCATGACTTTGCATGCAAGGCTGCCATCATTGTGTCAAGAGGCATTTTCTGCATTGCTGGCGGCTTGCAGGCTTCACATTCCGATCAGCTGGAGGTGCGGGGATGATAAATTTGATCAATCAAAAGTGGGGAGCGCGGGAATGTAAATGGCCACCTCTGCTTCCTCACAGCTTTGGTGTGACATGACTTCATGCACAGATTAAAAAACAATGACACCAAAAGCACGCGAAAGGTTAGAAACCCTCGCAAGAATACTATAACATTTCAACTGATGAGTGAAGACTGTGAAGGGATGCGACTAAAACAGAAAGATGAAAAGTAACTACAGCAACATGCACACATGATCATAAAATGGGAACTGATGTTAAAGCAACAAAAAGTGGCAGCAAATCAAACAACGAACTGCAGAATGCAACAAAATTTATACAGAGCAATCCTTAAAAATACCAAAAAAGAAGCAAGATAGCTAAAAAAAAAAAACCCATATACTTACAACACTGAAATGGCCAGAAAGATTCAAAAGTGAAGCTTAGGTGGAATAAAATAGCAAAACAGTCACATAAAGGAAAAAAATGCATAAAAAAAATGCAAAAATGACTTAAACAAAGAAATTAAGTGCTAAATAAGAAAAACAGATGAATATCAGATTATGAAAACTGCATAAGCTAAACAAGAGAATAAAAGAATTTAAATGACCCTGTTGTTTTGCAAAGATGCTGCAAAAAAGCAAAAACAAAACAATAACTTGCAGAATGAGAACAAATTAGCAGCAAAAAAGATGTAATAAAATGACCCAAAACTACCAGAGAGAGACACACAAAAGTACAAGATAAAAATATATCCTGAAGTTACATAAACCGACTACAGTCGCTGTCTAAAAACTGCGAAGAGATAGAAAATGACTACAAAACTGCAGATTAACCAAGAACACAAAGAGACGCCAAACACGATAGGAGAAGTGTTGCAATATGGATGAATCAAGATGTAAAACTACCGCATGAAAAAAAAAAAATCCAAATCACAACAAAGAAATGTAAATTGACTGTAAACGGATATAAAAACACACAATCACCGCAGAAAAAACACCAAACAGCCAGAGCGAGACACCAAATCACTTCAAGGAGTCACAATCACAACAAAGCGCCTGGAGGAGATCACGGAGAGAGAGATGCTGAAGTACCACAAAGAAACACAAAATGGCAACAATGAGAAGAAGAGCATAGTTGTGAGAAGAGGCTTAGTCTGCAAAAAGCATAATAACTGCAGAAAAATGCGGCGCGGCCACAGAGAGAGACACGAAGTGACTCCGCTGTAATGCAGAACAGCCACACGGATCAGCAGCGCCTCTGAGGCTATAAATAGCAGACTGATGATATTTGAACTTACAACAGAGGGTGGCTCACTTGGCATTGCTTATATGTCTTCATTTATGACTGTTGCTGAACATATTTGTTGCTTATTGTGCATGATGTGAATCCCCTGACACACACACACACACGACACATCAGGCTCTCCTGTCCCAGGCAGCTGCTTCATATTCCCTCCATGTTCGGCGTCGCTGTGACCCCTGACAGTCAGACCCCCCCCCCCCACCCCGCTCTCCGGCCGACTGAGGGGCTGTGAAGGGAACTGTGGTAAACTTCTTCTTGCCCAAGTGGGTTTTGAGGCGAGATGAAAATGGTAGCCTCGGTCACTCACACGTGTAATTTTGCACTTGTTCAATTTGGGCTTTATTTTTGCTGTCGCCGTGCCATGCGGCGCTCTGTTTTATAAGAAGTCTGAGTCAGCTGACGCTTCAGTCGCTGGTTTTCTTTAAACCCCGGATGAGTCCGTCCTCATGTCCGGTCCCTCACAGTTTGCAGGCGTTTACATGATTTTTTTTTTTTTTTTTTTTTTTTTTTTGGTGGATTCAATGAAATGTAGGATCAAGAAACCGACTTATTAAACAGCATGTTGAATTCACCAACACATCTTCATTGAACTTGTTTAAGTCTTTCCTTTGTGCCACGCCTTGTTGGTCAGGTGCACCAAAACAGGCCGTTTGATTAAAACTACGACCGACAGCCACCGGCTCTGTTTCAAAATAGATTAAGACAGTTATAATAAAATGAACCTTTCAACGAGCTACTTGGACTGAAATAGGCTGATTCTATAAAGTCAACATCAAGCCATGAAGACAAAACAGCTCGTTTTCTGTTTGTGCACATCAGAGGGAGGAAACGGCAGTTTCAGGCAGAGGAAACCGAACCCTGACCAATACCAGGACGCTGCATTCAGCACGGCCGCCGCACACGCCGACAGATCCGCTCCGCTCTGCAGTCACGGGCTCAGAGCTGGACGTGTGGCGCTGTACGGCGGCTGTGCCGCCCCCCTAGCCCCCCCCTCACCCCGTCCCGGGGTTGCCAGGTTAGGCCAGGCCAGGCCAGGCCCGCTCGCCATCTGGGTCTCATTTCAGCAGCGGCCCATGTGACGGGAGAGAGGAATGTCTGTAAAGCATGATGTCAGAGTTTTCTTGTAATAGACGTTTGCAATTTTGGTTCGTCGGTTCGCTCTCCCCGCTCTCTCCTCCTGTGGCCCCCCCCCCCCCCCCCCCCCCCCCCCCCCCCCCCTCCCCTGTCGCTGTGTGCCAGTCTGGGAGGCAGAGTCATTCCTCTCAGTTTGTAAGCTGAGAAATATTTTGTGGGTTTTGCATGTTTTTCACCCCTGTCATTTCATTTTTACCATAAATTTAACCAACAATAGCTAAAGGACATAACTTTTTTGGTTGTTTTTACTTTTTTGACTTCTGTTTGATGAGTTTTGTGTTTAAGTCCATTATCTTAACCTACTCCTTAAGTCAATAATGAAATCAGGCTGTGTTTGTAGATGATGAGACAGATTTAGTTCTCAGTTTGATCCTTACAGAGAATGAAGGCACTGAGAAATTCCTACAATATTGATGTGAGAAACAAAAGCATCGTTTAGTGAGCCCTTGTTGTGCGGTTTTTATTTATTTATCGTAGGTTTTCTAGTGACTATAGGGATTATTATCCTCTGGGGGTTCACAACAGCCAGCAGATGTCCTGCACAAGCAGACCAAAGCCATCTCTGCTAACCGTACTTCATAGATATTAGAGAAAACGCAGTGATAGGAATAAACACGGGGACATGAAAAGGGAGCGGCTAATAGGAAACAGGTGTGCTGCAGGTTCGGAAACACGCATGAGCGTTTTTGGCAGCGCGGCGGCGTGGAAAGTCGGACGCACCCGACAGAAATCCCATCAGGAGTGGGCTGCCAGCGAGACGGGCTGACGAGTCTCAGTCATCTAGAACATGTCGAGCACGGCTCAGAGGCAGCGGGGAGGGGGAGGGGGGGTCCGAGTCGTGGGAGTTTCTGCCCAAAGGCAAAACCAATCAGATGTTTCAAGCTGGCTGTCTGATGCTATCACCACCTGAACGAAACCTCTTCGCACTCAGGGAGAAGATTGCAAACTCTGACATTCGACCTTCTCTCGAGCCATTACACCAATTTTGCATCCACTTGTTTGAAAGCCATTAAACCACATTTTGACCTAACTGGACCTAACTGACCCTCAAACTAATGCTAAATTTACCAAAATATGTGTTTTTCAATTCCATTGCGTCAGTAATCTGACATCCAGTCCTCCACGAAGAGCTTATAGTTTCCAAGTGGTCAGCTGTGACGTTTTATCACGAGTGAGTTGAAGTTTTCTTCCTGGCTTTCTTTAATGTACTCTGACATTGTGGAGCCTTGGAGACCATAAAGAAATCCCGAGTAAGGAAAAGGGGGGGAGCGACTCTGAGTTTCAGTCCGGCTTTTCCCACAGTTATTAATATATTAGACGGACACTCCCTCCGACTGTGAAAAAAACACTCCTCCACACCCTATTAATCACCAGATGTCAAACTAATACAATAGTATAGAATTACAAATTATACCATTATTAGTAGCAAAGAGGAAAAGATGTGGGTGTACAAGGAGGATGGTGGAACATAGTCATTCGTGATATAATATCTTAAGAATCTACCACTGATGTGCAGCAAGTATACTTTCAGTTGTTAAAATGAGATAGATTTTAAATCAATATATACAGATTGCATGTCTGACCTAATGGTCATGCGAATAATATCTTATATTTTAGTGTTACAGGCAGTCTACACACACAGGCTGTTATTTCTGAGACAAATCGGAGCATTTTTGAAAAGTTCTACCCCAGGAGCCGTTTTTCAGAAGTTGCGGTTTTCAGTGGCTCCAAGCATCGTCGTCATGTAAACAATGAAAGTCGTGCAAACAGGGCTTGAGTGGCAGTTTCAAAAGACACAAAAGAACGATGAGATAATCATAAAGTCCGCTTGCATTTGGAGAACAAGTTCTGCTCCACCCTCGGTAATATTTTTGCTGTGCCTATGAGCAACATCAACTGCAACTTGACTTATCAAACATTTGACCACGAAGGTGCTTCATGCTTCATTCTCATCTCACAATGGACTTTGCTTTTTTCTTTTTTTTTGTGATGACAATGTAGATTCGATTCGATTCGATTCGTAATGACACAAAAACAAACATTAAAGTCAAATCTTGCCCGTACGTTGAGATGGATAGATTAACACACCTCTCAGAGCACCTCACTCCCTGGACCGCTACATGGATGCTGTCATTTTTATTACAGCCAGTAGAGGTCGCCAATCCTTCTAGTTGATAGCACGTTGATTTAAACTCCTGCAGGAGAACATGCAAACTACAGGAAGAGCCCTTCGTTTGGCCTCCAGGCGCCTTCAGTGAGGCGACGGCGCTAACCGCTGTTCCACCATGTTCCTTTACGGTTGGGTCTTAAGTCGCTCAAAAAAACAGTGACTCTGTCCAGTCGGACCGACTGCTGCCATTACTCTTCGCTCAGGCTCAGAGACTGTTTTCCTTTCTTTGTCAAAATCCATAAAAACCAAAGCATGTTGGCGGTCTGAATGACGATAAATCAGCGTTAAGTAGGCTTCAGCCATAATAAAAAGAAAAACATACACAATTTGCAGTTAATGGGCTAAAGCAGAGAGGACCTGAAGCAAAGTGAAGGTCTCCCGGGTTTACTGGACCTCTTCCGTCCATAATCACAGGAGAGTGGACAGGCGGCGTCCAACACGACGGCTGGACGTCACAGGGAGTTATTACATTTAAACTGATCATCGAGTTAAGCTTCGATCTCCTGAATCCGCCCTCGCTTCACCCCGTTGGTTTGACGCTCGGTGCTGCTGGCACGCTGTAGAAACGATAACAGGACCTGCGGCGGTTCCAAACCCATCCTTTAACTCTGTCACGAGTGCAAATGGAGAACAGTGCTTTACTGAAGTTGGCCGTCACTCTGTCGCCTCCAGACCTTCTTGCAACATAAGCCTATGTGACTTTGGTAAGAGGTTTCTCTGTATACAACCAGACCATAAAACAAAGAAATGTATTTGAGGGGATCTCGAAAAAATCCATTCTCTGCTGCGACCCAGTGTCCTCTGGGTAAAGGCTGCATGTTTTGAGGATTTTGTTTTGTTGAGCTCATAATTCAAGACAGACACGACGGTTCGAGCCAGAAAGGTTTCACTCAGGCTTTTAAGAGCGAACTGAAAAATCGCTTTCTGCAGCGCTGCGGACGGCCGTTTGGAGAGGTGACTTAGTGTTTTGACGGGAGCGAGTTCGCTTTGATTTAAGGTTTGAGCCCCTCCTGCACGGGCGGGGATGTTGACCAGTCTGCTGTGTTTTGCAGGACATGTTGGATTTATTTAAAACAGAGATTTGACAGTGTCAGGTGGCTGTGGAGGGCTTCAGGGCTGGTCTTCAGACTCAGTGTTGAACAGATTGATGCATCGATGCCATCTTCACCTCGTGGGAAACGACATTTTAGGAGGAACGTTCTCAAGTGTACGTGAAATGCTACGCCAGGTTTCACGTTTTTAACAGCAGCAGCGGACTTTAAAATAATTGCACACTGAAGTTTTGTGGAACTGCTCCCGAGTCATAAAACAGCCCAACACTCAGGACATTATTCCTCCAGAATTTCAGATTTATGTTTGTTTTTTACTTGTTTATGCCTGTTCCAAAACTCATTTTCGACTCTGCGCACTGTATTTTCGTCACACTTGTATGGACGTTAAATGTGATCTTTTTTTATGACACATTCTAGTTTCACTACATTTTTGGGATTTTGCCTTTTAAAACATTTTATGATGAGAAACGGTGCCCAGTGCCATATGTATAAGGGAATATCAAATGTCTGCTGGTGCTGGACTTCATGTTTGTTGTTTATCTTCTACGTCACCTCCGGTTTTTAAAGGTAAAGTGAGTCAGATTACTGGGTATACATGCGTGTAGACACTGGAGTATTTTGTGGAAGATTTTTTATCAATCCAATTTCTAATAATCAGATAACTACACAATACAAGTTGTGCTGTTCTGATGATCACTTCATCAGATTTTCAGCTTGCATATAAACTCTCACTGCATGAGGATGGGCTGTGTGCTCTGGCTTCACTTTGACTTTGTAGGGATTCACTCTTTTTGAATTTAGCAGGTACAAATATGAATCATAGATTTAATATTATTTTCAGTCTTTCTGAGATAGACACACATTTGTGGATGCTCGACTCTCTGCGTGACGCCGACCGGGGGCTTCCAGGGTGGCATCGGGAGGGACCACCTAGTGCGCGCACACCGAGCCCCCTTTTGAGGCGCTGAAGCAGGGCAGTCTGGGAATGATTAATGGGCCGGCGGAGTGACACGCTCCGCGGCTCAGCTTCAGACCCCCGGCCAGCCCCCCTGCTGCGCTGCCACCCGACACAGCCGGCTCAGTGACAACGCCGCTCGTACGCCCACACACAACACACTTCTTCAGTGTCACTTACCCTCGGTGCCATGTCTCCCCCCCCAGACATCTCCCCCCAAAAAACATTAAGGAACTGTGCAGCGGAGGCGTAGTTAAGCTGCTTTGGCTGGTACCATCCTTCCTGCTGCGCTGTCGACACGGGGGTCTTTTTACTACAAGACAATGGCAAAAACTGACAACTGGAACAGTCGTAGAAGAATAATGTCTCAATATTTATTAGAAGGACACACACAGAGCCTGATTTACTCAGATTGTGGACAGAGCGTGCTAAATCGCGGCTCATGCGAAAGCACCATGATGGGCATCACGCACAGAGGCATTCAAATGAGGGTTTTGTATGGATTAAGCCCAGTTTACATGTGAAATGTGATCCTGGAATGGTATCATTTCTATGTTTATCTGCCTGGATTCATCATGAAATGATTGTATGGACTGGGTCCAACAAGAGCATCATGTATTGTGATTCCATGTGGTTGGGCATTTTGGTTAAATAAATCTGAATTTGGTTGAAAACGAAAAAAAAAAAAAAAAAAACAATCTGGGAAATGATCTGTCAGGAGTTAAAGCTGTGGGGAAAAGAAGAGCAACTAGTAATTTCAAATAAGTTTGTAATTTGAATTGTTGATGCAAAACTGCTTTCAGGATTTTGTTCAGTGATTTGTTTATTTCAGACTGGAGATTGAGGCACCCAGATTCTTAGCATGCAGCACTAACATGTTATGGCATCATCTTGGTAACACAAGCAAGTGAGAAAGCTCTTTTTTAATTTATTAATGCCACTTACTATTTTACATTTAATCCTTTTCACCTGATCTGTCAGCACTGACTGGATTTGGAATGAGAGTGTCTTTTAAATAACACCGTTTGTGATATCTTGAAAATTCAAAAACTCCTAGAAAATAGTGAAATTGAGTTTTGTGTCCATACAATAGTCATAACTGTGATCACAGAACTTTCTGTACTTTCTAGTATGACGGTCAAACCTCAGACACGATTCACCAGCACGTCACTTATTGACAGTGATGTAATCTTGGAAAAAGAATCAGAAGAGCCATGAAATCAGAATAAACTGTGGTCATCTGGCCATCAGGGATTCATTCCATTAACTGGTGATATTCACGAAGGTGTTTCCATATACATAACATAACTCTTTAAGTATTTTTTTTGCGTTTTTCCAAACTGTTGTTTAAAATATGTGGCCCATGTCATAATTGAAACAAATACGAGTATTTCTCCTCTATCATCTGTATTCCTTTGAATTCGATGTAGGTTTTCAGACTACCACTAAAACATCAGATAAATTAGAGGAGACTGCTGTGTAATTGTCATTTCTCCAGAGCACGTTTAAACTAAATGTAGATAAAATCTACACTTGAAGCCTTGAAGAGGAAATTAACTTGTTAGTTCTGGTTTCATATTTATTTTTCCATGTAACCTCTGTGGAGGCGTCTCGGAGTGGCCGGGTCTCTCTCTAATGGATTTCTACATCCTCCTGCTCTCTGTCTCCATCGCTCACACACCCCAGTGACCAATTCTTCACCGACGGAGAATGAGGAATCACTTCTTGGATGCGAGGAGATATCCAGCGAGGTGGATACGGCAGAGGAAAGCTCACTAGCTACCAGACTCTGTTCCCTCAATGACGATAAATATCGCAGGGTTCCACATCTGCTCAAAGGCGGAAAAACCCAGGGATTCATCCACAGCGAGCGCGTGACGGAGCCGGATCTCCCGGTCAGACTGGGAGCGGGGAATCATCCACAGGCAGGGGATTAAGCCACTTTCCAGCGTGCTGTAACTCCCCCAGTCTGATTGGGCTTGTGGGCCGTTCCTTTCCACCTCCTCATCCCTGGTTCCGCTGGGGCAGATGGCTCATGATCCCTTCGCGGGAGAAAGTGACTTCCTTCCTTTTGCAGATCAGCCCAGATCAGAGATGTTCAGCAGACAGTTTCCTCTCTTCTCTGCTCACAGGAAAAACCTTGACGCTCGGTTGAGATGTAAAAATCAGGCAACGTGAAAGAGCCCCATAGCACGCAGGCATCACCCTGTGTGTGTGTGTGTGTGTGTGTGTGTGTGTGTGTGTATGAGTGCCGTGTGCTTTATTTACACAGACAGTGAGGCTCAATTTCTCATGAAAGTGAGTCAGAGATAAAGCAGTGTATCTGGTTCCCACTTGGACGGGCTGCTGGGAAAAGGAGTGACCTCAGTACAGTGAACCTAAAAAACCCTGCTGGATTACACTGGGACGCACAACAAACCTCAAAGAACCTGGATTTTGTTTCAGCAGCTTCTTCTACAGCTGAGCAATCCGTTCCCGAAACAACATAAATACAAAACCAATATAATTGATATTATCATAACTTTGATAAAAGCTCGTCTAGCTTCTGCATCATTACACTTTTAGATGGTAGATTGAAGCATGAACTTTAGAAATCGACGATGACTCACTCAACTACTCAATTCAGACTTCACTCACCCTCCCCGGCAGGACTGTGAATGCTAAATGACAGAGTTCAGGAAAACATCCATTAATATATAGTGCGTTTTCCACGGTGGGGTAAATACTGGACCGGTCCAGAGAGACGGTTCGTCAAACACACTCAGACCACCAAGCCAGACTCGAACTGGGGATTTCATCGCACTGAGATGAGAATGCAAACCGCTACATCACCGCGGTCATGAGTTATTATAATGCACACATGGAAAACAAAAACGTAGAGTTATGGGTTTGGACGGAGGCGAGCTGATGAGAGTTCAACGCTGTGATTTATCGGTTATGTATCATCATTCACGTCAGCAAGTGTGCAAAGCGAGGCCATCTGCTGCTTTATGTCCTGCAGACACCTTTTAATTAAACTTTACAGACTGATCAGATCAGAATTAACCTGTTGTGATAGTTGATGCTCATAAAAAGAAATCTAAAAATCTGATATCACCTCAATATTTAATGTAATATTGAATCATTTTTTGATTGTTACCCAAAATACAGATCATATATTCACACTAAAACTAGTGCAAAAACTACTTGTAACTGTAACTGCATTAAGGTAAAGGCGTAGTTGGTGAAGGCTGAAGAGTGACTTGAATTCAAAATCTCCCGATCTCCTTAATGCACATCTGAAAAACTGTGTTCCTGCGGCTGCTGTTCCTCTGCAGCTCCACTCATCTCACCACAGATGCGTTTGCTGCCTCCTTCAGACAAGAGGACAAATCTCTCACCGCTCGTTACAAGATGCTTGAGTTTTTATTTCCAGGAGCATCTTTTTCAACTCCTTCCCTCCTCCGCCTACTTCTTTATCTCCTCTATATGCAGCCTCGTCCTCATCATTCTCAAACATTTGATTCCAAAAAATCAAAGGGGGATATTCAACCCATCCAGTCGAAAGCAGAGATGTTGTGACTCAGTTTTTCAGAAGTCGTGAAGTGACTGACATCGGCGGAGCAGTGCTGTGTTTGTTTCACCGTCGCGGCTGAGAACTAAAGTTCACTGCGGCTGAGATCGCCTGTCATCGGTGGGCTTCAGGAAGAAACCGAGCCTTTTCCTCTCTGACTCAGTGCCATGTCCTGGAAGCCACCTAGCAACCGGCGCGACCTCTGGCAACGGCCGTGAAAACAGCAGAAACAAAAGCTCAACAACCCCGTTTCCACGAAAAACCACTGTTCATTATTATGAGAGCGTTCCACAAAAACCCACGGAGTTTGTGTTATTTCCTTATTATCATTTCCTTATTGTCACAATTCATCTGGGATTTTTCTTTTAAATATCGTAATTCCGCATTTGTAAGGAAAATGCATTTGTGGGATGAGCAGCAGAGAGGTTAAAGAAACTGCAAAATCCAAACAGGTTTTCCTTTTCTGAAGATTCTTGTCTGATGAATTGGATGATTTAAGTCTGAATAAACTAAACAAATCAAAAATGTATTAATTTAAGAAACAGGAGCCTCTATTAATTATTCCCTTTATAACTGTTGCCACATCATAGGAAACATGCATTTGTGGGATGAGCAGAGCTGAGTGTGTGGTTGCATCGTTGGGTTGTTGTTAATCAACATTTTAATCATCCAATCCAAGAATTTCAGAAAAGATAATTTGTTTTTTTTTTTTTCCTTCATTTATTTAAAATACAAAGGCATCACTCAGGTTTGTGCAAAGGCGACATTCCAATGCATGCATGGAATAAACAGTTTAAACTCGATGTTTGACGGCAGAGACAAAGGGTTAAAAGTGTTGAGGGTATCTCCAAACACAGAGCAGAGAATCTGGCCTGTTATAAATAGGACTTTGGAGAAAAGTGAGGAAAAGCACAATAAACATGCCACAAGAAAGATGGATTGTCACCTCAGTTTTATGATTTACAACCGCGCAGCTTCCTGCCTCTTCCTCCCTTATTCCCCCCGCATGGGAGAGCGCAGTGGAGCCGCCGCGTGCCGGAGCGCTAAAACAACCTCCCCGCTCGGCGGGGCGGATCTGGACCTCAGTGTGACACCGGAGTCCGGCAGCGAGCGGGCCCTGTTTGGATGTTTAGGACAGGTTTAGTCTGGAGAGTGGCCCCTTCTCACCGCAGGCTCAATTAGGCCGCATTCATGCATCGTCAGGTTTACAGTAAATACAAGCTGCCAGCTGGAGAAAATTATTCAGGTCAACCTCAAGCTGCTGATTACAGTCCGGATAAGAGGGAGAGTTTCAGATGTCTCCGGAGCGCGTCAACAGTCAAACCAAAATTCACATCATTGAAAATTACTCATAAAGCGCAAAGAGTACAAAATAAACAGCAGTGGAGACAAAGGGTTGAAGAAGCGGCGCTTCGATGACGGCAGAAACTGAGACTGTAACGTGACAACAGCCTACGCTTCTTAGTCTGCAAGAAAGAAGAGTAGAGTGGAGTCTTTATTTATGTTGTGGAGAAAAAGAAATTAATAAATCAATTAAACTACAGGTAGCAACGCTGCAAATTGAAGACAGTGATTGGACTTTTCACTGTGTTCAGCTAAAAAAAGCATCATGTTGAAAAATGTTCAACGTAGATAAATTGAAAAAAATGAAGTGAATGTGATTTCAAAAAAGTATTTGTTCCTTTTTGCACTTGAGCAGAAAGGATAAAGTGAACTCTCTGTCATACCCTGTATCTCTGCAGCCAGATGGGGGCGCTCGGGCCAGTTTTGCCCATTTTTGCATGCCCTGTCTCACCCGTTTGTCTGTTCCTCATGTTCTCCTGCCTCGTTATCGCCCTAATGTGTTGCACCTGTCTTCCCCCCTATTTAAGCCTGCTTTCCTTCACTTGTCCTCGTCGCTTCCTTGTGGGTCTGTCTGCGTGCTTCTGTGTTCGTGCCAGCATCAGCTCAGCTCGGTCCTGCGTTCCGATAGAATTTATATATATCAAAAAGTGAAGTAGTAGAATTTATGAAGAAACTCAGTTTAAAACCGTTGAAGTTTCGATCAGGAGAAAGAAACACCTCAACAACTGAATACTGGACTACATTTATATGATACAAAACCTTCAGGGATCAAACACGACTCGCTCTACCAATCAGCCACAGTTGCCACAAAAAAAGCAATCCGATGAGATCAAAAGTTAAAACACGGGTTTAAACACAAGCTGCTTGAGTGCCTCGGTCACATTCATGACTTTCTCCTTTTGGTTTTGGAGAGTTCGGGATCAAAGGACGGGACAAAAGTGTGTCGCACAGCGAAGCTCCCACATTGTTGCAGCCATTAGCCGTGAACCGGCGGCCCGCCCGCTCCCGCCCCTCTGGACCGATCCCAGCTCTGCAACAATGTGCTGATGTATGCCGGCCGTGATGCATTACCGTCCACCAGAGAAGGTGTGTTGTCGTTGGCACCACTTCGCGGCGGCTGTTTACAAAAGAGAGCGAGGAGCTTTGGTCATTACTGATTGCACAATTACAAATGCGAGGTCTTTCATTCTTTGCACAAAAGATCGGCCAAACTTCACGCACTGCAAATGCAGAACATTTCATTTATAGAATAGATAAACGGTTAATTGCAGGAATCCTGCTGGAGAGAACTCCCGTTCCCGCCAGAGTCGCCTCCACCGGGTCATTACTTGACCCGCAGAAATTCCTTCCAGCTAATCTGAAATTGCCCTGACTAATGGTGCGTTCGCTGAGCTGATGTCACGTCGCGTTGCCTAATGACACGCACCGCGGCGAGCGCTGGCCACCGGCCGCCGCCACGGCCCGGCCTGGCTTGGGTGGCTGTTTATGTTGAGGCGCCGCATTCCCCGTTCGCCAGGCAACCGAGCGCTTTACGAGCGGTTCCTCGCACAAAGCGCTGGGCGGGCTGATTGCTCAGCTAATTGATCCCCACCAGAGATCACAGGGCCTGCGCTCATAAAGAGCGGGAACGCCCCCGCATGACATCAGCGCACGCCGCACGGCGAGACGGGGCCCGCGGCGCAGACCGGGGACTTATTCCCACAGCGAGAGACGCAGTCTGCTGAGGGAGGCGAGACGGGGCGGCAGGTGGAGAGGGCACATAAACAGGTTTTGTTGAGTTGTTACTCCACGGGGGAGCACTAAAATGGATTGTGGTATAAAGTCGACCTTATTAGACCTCAGAAAAATAAAACACACATGAGCTGCATGGGAAACGTTGACAGGGTGCAGCAGAGTGGCGGCATTGCTTTTCTTAAAGTACAAACAAAATCCAGGCTCTTTTTATTTTCAATGCTTAAGGTACGATTCCGATTTGTCACAATGTCAATGTGGGCAAAAACAAAAACCTCCAAAAACAACACATTCAGAAAACATTTCAGAATAAAGTCTAAAAATAAAAGTCATGGGGAGCCAGCTGAGGGAATGCCTCTCACCTCAATAAAAGCAGCATCTCTGCTGAAAGCTGAGGAAATTTCAACTTCCTTCTGAAATGTGTCGAACACAATGCACATGTTTGCAGACACTGTAAATCCCATTGTGTGTTGTTTATCAATCTGTTAACATAACTCTCTCCGGGTGTTTTGCACGAACTGGAACCCAATATACAGTATTGATGAAGGCGAATGCCATAAATCAATAGTGTTATTTCCTTGTGTCTGTCAGATGTGATCAATAGTGCATTTGTTTAAAACAGGGGCATCAAACATGAGACCCAAGGACCAAAAACCAGCCTGCAGCGGACTCCAATTTGGCCCGTCAAACCACCAAGCAAATGAAATGAGCAAAGAAAACACTGATTTTTTTTTTCTTCGCAAATTTCTTCAGACAACTTTGAGATCTGAACTCTTGGCTCTTAAAGCCATGTTGTCAGGGTGAGCTAGTAAAAACATGCGCAGAAGAAAAGCTATCGGAGAACATATTGCACCTGAAGGCTTCATTAATATTTGCCTTATATTGAGATAGGAGTCATTTTAGGCGTCATTGTTTGGTGAAAATAACGAGTTCCGCCGGAGCATTCACATCTTTTTTTAACATCGACTCAGCCCGGCTTCCTGCATCAGACGTACACTGTATACGACAGGAGTAATAATAGATTTGGTGTGAGAATGATGAAGATGGTTTTCCCACAGATACGCTGAGTGAACGGAGTGAAACGGTTCTGTGTTTCCTTTCATCAGAAGGATGGGTCAATACACGAGCTTGTCTCATACCTTCCCATCTCTTATCTGGGGTCAGGCCACAGAGGGCAGCCTTGTGTGGTCTGACAGCTCCTCCGAGGTGGAAGGTGAGCTGAGTGATCGCTCATTATGTCTCTGTGTGTCTGCAGAGCGAGCGGCGAGGCAACCGCCCCCCCCACCCTCCAGGGGAAACGGAGGTGTTACTGCCAAATTGGCCATGATGGTATCATTAGACTGATGGCATCTGTCTTCCTCCAGCCGGCCGGGTGCAACTAAACTGCTCAGTTAGCCTCTCTGGCCCTCATATCAATCCCACGGCGGACAGAGCTAATGATTATTCCCGGCCTTGGTTTGATGCCACAACGGCAAAACGCATCATGTGGAGTCACGTACAGACTTCACCAGAACCTCAACTGCTTGATGTATACGATCAGCTCAAACATCCCCAGAAATCGCCTCATATTGACAAAACATGCCTCACAGGTCGACCTTTAACACCTGTGTTTGTGAGGAGTGGAACTAAACTCATCCCGACTCAGGTCCAGTTTCCCCACATTTATGATGATCTTTTGTGTGTTTATATGCAGTTAAGGTAAGACGTTAAGTTAAAGGGTCAGTGTGTAAAACTGATCCATTCTGTCAGATGCAGATCTTACTGTTACAACTATTCGAGCTATTTTGTCTGTTTCTGTTTACATTTTTTTGTCTGAAGTCCTCAAAAAACAGCCTGGACACTTATAGAGAGGATTCTCTTTGGCGAACAAGCAAATTAATGTTTAAGACATTTTTACACACAAGATGAAGTGATGAGTCCCTCTCTTCATGGGGCGTCTTGAAAGAAAGATTTTTTCACATTAAAAATCATTTTTCTGCTGGGAAAATTTAGAAAATCAGTGCAACATTTCTAGTGTATTAAAGTATATTCTTACTGTTACTATAATAACATTACATTTTTTATCTGTAGATGGAAAACATTAAAGAAAAATAGACATTGGATTGAAAATTTTAAAAGCAGGCAACACTTATAACATTATGTTATATTGCAAGTACAACCAGGGAAATTGATTATTATTTTTTTCAATTGATTTATTTGGTTCTTCAATTATTTATATCATTTTGAAATATTGTCAGCTCATTGAAGCAACTCAGTCAAACAAATGTGACACAAAATTGACACATTGGATTTATTTTCAACACAAAAAATGAACAAAATGCAAATTCCGACCGATGAGAGAATTAAGATTTAAACAAAGTTTTAGCAGAAAATCTGCCAGTAGCTTTTATCGTGGCGGATGGATCTATACTTGAAAAGAATTTGTAGAATTTTGAGTTTGATTACAGTTAAGCCAGGCAGCTACTGGCCATATAATTCCAATGCATATTCACTGACACTCTTTAACTAACATATCGTGAGGATTGCACACTCTTTCATGCAGGTCAGATTTATGCAAAGCTTTAAATTGTGGATTTGTGACACTAACAGTTGCAAAACAAACAAAATTAATATGGACTCTATTTTAGAGCTTGTGTCAATTTGTCTGTTGTTTGTCTGTCAGTCTGTTGGTCCAAAACCTATGTTTAATCAATACATTCAACCTCAGGATCACAAAGGAATTAAATTATGAAAATGAACGGACGGCTTTAATCCGCGAGTCACCTTGGTAACAGGTTTTCAGTTTATTTATCCAAATATGTCTGACCCTCACCAAGAGCCGCTCGCTGTTGCATATGCATGTTCAACACTTCATGAAATAATCATGATGCTCTTGTGACACTTCAGCTCCATCCCCCCACACACACTGCACACATATTATGCAAGCTTTTATATAAGCTCCGCATACTGTGTGGTGAAATGTTGGAATGAGGAGCACATGACACATTCTCGGCGCAGGTAGCTTTCTGCATGTGTCTCCGTCAGCAAACACACCGTTGTCATGATATAATGGCTCAGTAATCTGCGTGAGCGCCGCCTTCAGCTCAGATCAGAGGCTGCGACGAGACGTGAACCCTGTTTGATTTGGCGCACGTCGTCGGCCGGCGGTACGGGCGACTGTGCGGGATTACACGCAGCGAGAGAGTAATTGGCCCTGGATAAACAGCAATTGTGCTGAAATCCCATCCTTCTCCATCTCCGCAGAAAGCCGCGCATTCTTTTCCAACCAGATCACACACACACACACACACACACACACACACACACACACACACACACACACACACGGTGTGTGGTTCTGACACCTGTTGACAGGGTCGGTAAATTCTTGCGGCCGCGGCACCAAGTCCTTCAAACCATCCATAACCAAATTTCATCAGAGATCATCACGTACAGACGTTTGATTGTTCCTGAAGTGTGCACTCCGCTGCAGACGGAGGGGGGGGGAAAAAAAAACCCGCCTCCGCTGAGCGGTGGGACGCGTACCTTTCATGCAGTATGCACACCCACTAGGAGCGCTTCCTTCACTGTGCCTGGGAGATGGCCCTTGAACATAAATAGATTGCAATAGCATAGCTTCAAGTGGGCCCTTGAAAAGCAAATGATCGCAGACCTACATCAGACATGTTGCCGCTCTGGATGTCCAATCACAGCCAGCGGCTGTTCCGCAGTAACCATCCATCCGTCTTCTGTAGCCGCGTTATCCGGGTCGGATCCCAGCTGACGCCGGACGAAAGGCAGGGGACACCCAGAGACACGCAACCACACACACACTCACACGGAAAGCCACTTCATATGCTTGTCTTTTGTATTGTGGAAAGAAAAAAAAAAAAAAGAAAAAAAGCCCACACATCAGGAATAACGCGCAGACACCAAGAAGGCCTCTGGATCTCTGTAAATTCAGCTTAAGTTGCCTTAAAGCTGATATGTGGACGTTTTCCAATTTCTAAACTGAATGTCAACATCCATCAGCCACATCATCAGATGTACAATCTAATATAATTCTTCCATCCTTAAGTAGTAATGTTCAGTTTTTGCTTGAGATCATCCCAGAGGCTTGAATTTAATTACAAGTTGAAGATGAAGGTTGTAGATTGCAGTGAGATTTAATTGGGTCTCTCACTTCAGGAGAGAGAGACGGAAAGTGTGTTTGAACTTGCTCTGTGTTTGGGTCGTGGAATTAAGCTGGAGTACCAGTAGCAATATCCGTGCAGGTTCAGGGAGAACGTGCAAAAGTTCAGATGCAAATCCCTGCAACGGTTCATCCCTAAAACTCACCCGGAGTGGAAGTTCCTCAGTAGTTTTCATGGCGACAAGTTCCAATCGCTCCACTGATTCCTTTTTTCTCTCATTATTGCATTAAATAAAAGCTGGACGGGGAGGTACCGGCGTTGTTTCACCCGCTGTGTTATTAATGTGACGGCCCTCTGAGAAAGGCGTTTGGAGGTTGTGGTTCACGCGCTGCTTATCAGCGCTCCGGCCATTGTGGCTGCAGAGCCGGCGCAGCGGCGACCGGGCGGGCCGGGCCGCGGATGTGTGGCTGAGATAGCGCAGCGCTCATTAGAAGAGCCCGGGGACAGCTGTGGAGAAGATAGCACTTATTAATCTCATGACGCTCTCACACGCTGCGATCGTTTTTTCCCCGGTGAAAATCGAAGACATTCACAAGGACAAACTCTGGATGTTCCTCCAACTTTTTTTTTTTTTGTCTTCTGCTGTTTGTTTTCTTAAAGAAAGTAACCGTGTGTCTTTGAAGAGTGACAGCAACACGAGTGTCTGTGAATATTTAGCAAGATAAAAGTGTTAATACCAGCATGGAAAACGAGGAGCATGCCATTTCCTATTGGTGAAAAAAGCCCTGTTGCATTTACTCTCACACTTCCTCTAAGTGGAGATAACATCTGGGATAAGAAGGCAGCAAAGAGCAGGAGGGAAAGGGAGGGGTGTGTGTGTGTGTGTGTGTGTGTGTGTGTGTGTGTGTGTGTGTGTGTGTGTGTGTGTGTGTGTGTGTGTGTGTGTGTGTGTGTTTTTTCAAAGCTTGGTGTGGTGCGTGTTGGATCAGCCTTGGGGAGGTAAGTGAGGAAGATAAGCCTGTGACAGCTGCCAAACACCTCCGTGCTGTAGTGTGTGTGTGTGTGTGTGTGTGTGTGTGTGTGTGTGTGTGTGTGTGTGTGTGTGTGTGTGTGTGTGTGTGTGTGTGTGTGTGTGTGTGTGTGTGTGCGCGCACGCGTGTGTGTGTGTGGGCCCCCCATTCAGAAGGAGTGTTCCTGAATCCTCGCCACCTGCCAGCTCCGGTCCCTCGCGGCAGGTGTGAGTGAGTGTGTGCGTGATCGGGACGGCTGATGAGCGCGGAGCATATGTGGCGGACTTATCGCCCGCATCTCGCCGTAATAACATTAAGACGGGTGAGATGATGGAGAGATTACTGAAATGCGAGGAGCTGCGGGGAAAACCTGCTCGCACGAATGACTGGTGCCTGATTGAGTCAAGGAAAAGGAAGAAATGACCTGAAGAGTAAAACTCAATCAAACCGGGACATGTAAACCTGGAGAAAATGCTCAGTTCTAGTGTTCTAAGTTACTGGAGGATTGGATGAGCAGAGGATTTTAGCTCCAGTTCAACAGAAATGTAGAAAAAATTATCGATAAACATTTTTTTTGATAACTACAGTCTTTTCAAAAGTTGCATTCTCACAGGCTCTTGGCCTTATCGTGTAAACAGACCCCCGGAACGCGACGAAGGTTCTCTGGAAACACCGTCATGTAAATGGAGACTAAAACAAGTTGGAACAATATAGTGGAAAAAATGTGTAAACGCATCACAGATGATCTGCAGATACACTGACAAGAGGCCTCTAATACAATTTGAAGTGTCCCAGAAAGGCCAGCGTTTCGCAAAACTGAAATGAAGAACGGGCTTGCTCCTCAGTGTGAGGCTGCGAAGGAGAATTTTGTGAGAGACTAAAGACTGACCCAATAACACGCTGTGACATTAAACCACAGTTTCTCAGATGTTGGAGAAGGTGGAAGAATGTTTTCCTGCATGACATCAGCAGAGGTCAGAGGTTAAATTTACAAGCAGGTGGCCAAGTGACCCGGGACTCTTTTCAGAGGCGCCGTTATTCGACAAACCTTCTGATGTTTTACAAGCAGGATTCCCAGGATCTCAGCGATACGACTACAAATAGGGAAATTCTGATTTCATTTCATTGACTATTTATTTTCTATTTGTTCCGTCCCCTCTCTGTCCAGCCTGCCACTGTAACCTGCACGCCCGCCGCTGCCGCTTCAACATGGAGCTGTACAAGCTGTCCGGCCGGAGGAGCGGCGGCGTCTGCCTCAACTGCCGCCACAACACGGCGGGCCGCCACTGCCACTACTGCAAGGAGGGCTACTACAGAGACATGACCAAGTCCATCTCTCACCGCAGGGCCTGCAAAGGTACGAAGACTCAACTGCTCAATGCTGCGACTTCATCTGGATTTTCAAACTTTGACATCCTGCAGCTGTTTGTGGTTGAATTGAAATGTTAAAAAAAAAAAAAAAAAAGCCGTAGCATTACGACCTCCTGCAGCGTTAACTTGTTGATCTTAAGCTGAAGACTCAGATTCCTCCAGACCTCTGAGGGAACGCTGTCAAATCTGGCAACAAGATGTGAGCAGTAGATCCTTCAAGTCCTGGAAGTTGCAATGAGCCCCGCAGTCCTTTAGCCGGTCGACGGTTCACCACACTTCCTGTCTTGGGCCACTTCTGATCGACCAGAGCAGAATAGGAAGACCCCAAAAGAGCTGCAGCTTCAGATATGTTCTGTCCCAGGATTCTACTTACCATACATTATTCCCTCTTGCAAATCCTTATATTTCTCTTTAGCTTGATTTTTCTTCTCTGAATTTTATTACTTTTAAATATCATTTGATAGATGAAAGAATCAACATACTTACAAATGTTTGCATTACTAATTAATAGTTCATTCAAAGTTTTTTTGTGAATGGATTAATGTGACCAGCAAGTGTTTTATGAATAAAATTTAACTGAATTTTAATTTAATCTTAACTTTTATGCAGAAAAGACCTGGGTTCCTCACTTCACCGCGGTCATAATACTTTGGTTTGTCATTGTTGATTAAATATAAGAAATAAGCACAATGTTCTGCATGTAATCTCCATATTGTGCTGGTTGGAATCTGTAATTTTTTTCAAACATTCTTGGTAAAACACTGAAAGTCATCTTAGGAAAAATGTTTGAGATGATCAACAACTCTTCAGTCGATTATGCTAACTCCACACGAACTGAAAATCATTATTTTCACTTGATGAATAATGTGTGTACGTTTGCATGTTTTGGGCGGATTACAGTAATCTGGATGTGAAACCAGTAAACAGGCCACCTGCATTGTACAACACAGCTCCATGGTTTTTTTTTTTTTTTTTTTAAAAAGTGGTGTTAATTCAGAAAACTCACTGAAGCAGGATTTTTTTAAAATGCAGAAATAAACAATTGATTTCATATTTTGACAAAGTTCATCCAGGGCCAGAGCTGTTTTCTCATTTTTGAGCTTACAGGCGCTCCAGAGAAGAATTACCATATTTTAAGCATCTAAAATACATTCTCTTCTATTGTCTTGCGTGGACTGGTTCTCAGAGTAAAACCAACACAGGCTCAGGAAGAACATGCAACCTCCAGCCTGAATAAGAACTAATCACTGCACCACCTCACTGACCCCAAAAACAAACTTTTCCGTGATGCATTTTTCTTCTGCACGCACGGCTCCCAGGTGTTACAAGGAGCTCTGGTGAGACAGAGAGAAGCTCCCACCTGTCTCGCTGTGGCTGAACTGACCCGAGCAATTCCCCAACTGTCTGCGGTCCCCGACGAGAGACAAACGCAGCAAACGGAGCGGAGGTGCGAGCTGATCCGCGCGACCCTGCGAGTGGAAACAACTCGCTAATCGTCCCCCGTCTCCTGTTCCCGCCTCCGTGCGTTCACGTGCACGGGCGGAGGAAACAGCACGCGCGCAGGTGTGAAGGTGTGAGCGCATGTCGGGTTTGAGGCCGAGCTGCCGGGGATTAATGCGCAGGGAGACGAAAAGCTGGGCTCCTTCTGTCTCGCCGCACCTCTGGGAGGAAAGACAAACAAACTGCTGTCGCTCACTCGTCGTCTTTTTTCCAAACGCTCACAGGCAAAAAAAATATCCCGCCGACAATGAGATGCTCGTGTGAGGACGCACAAACATTTCTATGAGAACAGTGTGGGAATCCGCAGACAGGAAGACATGATGGGTCCACAAGCGAAGTTTTGTAATCGGCTGTGTTAAATTCCTTTAACCAGAAGCAGAAATGGTGAATTTTGTGATGCAGGATTTAAAGTTCTCATAACCCCGATTCAAGCTGCATGAATCAGTAATGAGAGTTTTTTTCTCAGAACAATAGTTCAATTACAGTTATTGTAATAATATTACATTAGTAGTAGCATTCAGTTCAAGTTTAGCTCATTTCTGTGTGGAGTTTGCATCTTTTTCCTACGAATTCTTTGGGTTTTTTTCCACAGTCCAAACACATGGATTTCAAGTTGATTGGAAACTCTAAGCTGTGAATGTGAGTGTGTTACTATGAGATGTAACACTTTGTAACTTACGTATGTTACCAAAAAGCAAAAAAGGAAAAACTGCTTTGTTTATGAAGAGAAATGGTTCAAATATTCCCACTTTCTTCCATGTTTTGAACATTATTCATGTGTGACAGGAGGGTTTTTTTTCTTTAATATAAGTAATTGCTTGAGTGAAGAAAATACATTTTTAAGGGAAGCACCTCGGTTTGGGTGACTGTAAATGTTTTTGGACGGTTTTCCCTGCAGTCATTTTGCATTTCCACACCGGTCTTCCACCACAAACTAATGACAAATGAACAACTCAGGGCAGACACACACACACACACACACACTGCGGTCTTTCGCCACAGTCACCGCTGAGCCGCTATTGGCTGAGAGGTCGCCTGTCCTCCGGTGCCCCCTCTCCTCGGTGCACCGCTGACTCTTTAAACACAGAAAACGGCAACTTTATATTTCCTACAACACTCATTACCTCCTTTACTGCACTTGGGCTCTTTCAGCTTACATGGAAAGACCTGCGAGTGTATCTGAAGAGATGCTCTGCATATCAGAGCGTCTGGAATCTGTTCCTGACACGTGGAAGCGCCGAGTTCCACAGATCTCTCTGCTGGTGGAGCTCCGAGTGAGCCAGTTTAACAGTTTTGCACCGTCCATACATCTCTGCAGAGTTTCTCCAAACAGCTGGATCGGTAACCCGAACACACTCCGCCGCTGCCCGAGCCCGGCTCGCCGCTCCGGGATCAAACCCAAACAGCCTGATTGCTGCTTTTCTCCTCAGGTGACAAAAACAGGGCGAAGTGACATCAGTTAAAAACCCACTGTATTTATTGTTCAAATCAGCCAACCATCCCACTCTGCTGTTGTTGGAGAGGAAATACAGCGCCGGGCCAGGAGGAAGTCTGCTTTCATTCCCTCCCATTTGTTACCTCCCTCCTTCCTCACTCCATATCCCAACGATGTACCTAATAGTTGGAAAAAAAAAAAAAAAAAAAAAAAAAAGTCTTTTCTGCTCTGTACAGCACCTACATCTCCAGTGGCAGTGTGGAATGCCTCATGCTTTATTTCCCAGATTAACAACTTCACCCCTCATCAAGCGCAGTGTAAACACGGCTCTGCGAGAACCACACTGCAGCCCCCCCCCCCCCCCCACCCATTCACCCCCACCCGCTAATGTTTTTTTTTAAACAATCCCCGTGCACGTTTGGCAGCCTGAGTCCTCCGCCAGGCGCGGCGAGTCCGCTGGTCCACTGCACCACAGGTCCCCGAAGTGCCCGAGCGGCCGTTGAGCGCTGCGGGGGGAAATTCATTTACCTCCTTATGGCCGGATTCAGTTTGGTTTTATGGCTCTGCAATCGTCAGAAAAGAGAAGCAGAAGTGTCTGCTCAGTTGCAGCCTGCGCTATGGACTCGACGTGTTTTCATACCGGATTTATTCGCTGCTATAAGACTCCTTTCACACTGCAGGGCAGGACTCAACCTGATGCTCCACCAGCGGCACCGCAACTTTCAGTATCTGGGAGTTTTGGATGGTGTAATGTGCTCATGTGTGTCTGCTGTTTTTGTTCCCTCTTCCTTCATTTTCATGATATTAATTTCTTTTGTGGTATGTTGGTGTTGCAATAAAGATAAACTTGCCATGCATTGAGCGGCGCTCATATCAACTCAGACGCTTTTCCTTTTTAAAATGCGAACCGCGAAGAACAAAAACAGATAAATGAGGTTTTCAGAAAACTTTCACGAGCATCTCGTTGTGTTAGCAAAGCTCTATAAATTCCAACTAAAAGCAACTCCGGCGTCTATTGGACCACTTCAAGCACATTGCAAATGACTACATATAACACATGCAGCACTAATAGGGAGGCTGGGCTTCCACTTCAAACACTAGTTTTAATGGTAAAACTTTGGCAGAGCGTACACACACACACACACACACACACACACACACACACACACACACACACATGCACGCACACACACATCTCACATTTAAACGCGCAATCCTCCCGACTAACAGCTCCGGCAGACTTTGAAGTGCGTGCCACCCGTCCATTAATGGGAAACATTATTCAGGCCGTATTTGTGAGGAGCTCTTTGCCAACAGGCTTTACGTAGGAAACTCGATCTGAGGAGTTCCAGCGCGTTTCGATCGCAGCGGCGGCGCGGTGGCGGCGGCGGCGGCAGCGGCGGCCACGGCACCGGGTTCCTGAGACGCTCACGGGCGTAACGCAAACCTGCATGAATTTCATGTGGTGCATAAACGGCAATGCAATTAATCAAGTTATTTACTTCTGGTGCGTGCCTTCCAGCGCCGGGCTAATGAAGAATCTCGTGGTCGTCATGGGTGGAGGGAAGCGGTGTAATTTGATTGAGGTTTTATGCTGGTTCGAGGCCCAGTTCCCCATCTGCGATGGTCTGGAAGGAGAAACACAGCCTGCTCTAATATGAACGATTTCTCGCTGGGTTTTTAGTGCTGGGATTAGTTTTTACTGTATGGAATATGTAAAGTCAGCAACACCACTGGCCAGAAACACGCTGTGGTCATTTGTAAGCTGATATTTGTTTTTCGCCACTCGTTTTCATTTCCTGATGATAACAACATGTTTGCTGGTGTATAATGGAAGCTTTTTTTTAAATTTTTTTCCCACTTTCACCTCTTCAGCTTGCGACTGCCATCCGGTCGGAGCCGCCGGGAAGACGTGTAACCAGACGACGGGCCAGTGTCCCTGCAAGGACGGCGTGACGGGGATCACCTGCAACCGCTGCGCCAAGGGCTACCAGCAGAGCCGCTCGCCCATCGCCCCCTGCATCAGTAAGCGCCGCGCTTCGCAGTTTTAGAAAACAAGGAAACCAATTGTCAAACCCCAAAGTGCAATCTTAGCACAAAGCAGCAGCAATTTCAGCAAAAGCACCACATGGAGGAGCCCTGAAAGGGACATGCTTGTTACGTATGAATTCCTGGCTCACGCTCCTTTTGATTTATTTTTATACCCTTGTTCTATTATTTGGCCGCTTCAACCCTCCCGAGTCTGGATAAACAGATCGTTACAGCTCCGCTAATACGGCCTCGTTTGCCTTAAAAATACCGTTAACGGCTCGTCTCACAATAAATCCCCCGGAATGAGTCCGGGGGAACGACGGCTGATTTCTTTATTGGCTGTATCTGCCGCCGGCAGGTTTCCAGGCCCTCGGCAATAAACGCCAGCGCCTCACAGAAGAAGAGACGGGTCACCGGTAGCCGCTTCAGCGAGGAGCGTCGAGTAGCTGGCTGGCACGAGCTGATAAGATAAGAGCGATGTTTGGATGGACGTGTGCAAACTAACATTTGTCCGCCGTGTTGCTCCGGCTGACACGTCTGATAACGTCACGAGTGGAAACTGGACGTTCAGTCCGTGGCGCTGACAACCGGGGCGAGAGGATTGGCCCGAACTCACAGCCACAATTAAACCCGCAAGAGAAGGATTTGTTTAATTTAGTTGGGAAAGTAACAAATGTGAGGTAAAAGTTGGAGGAAGCCGCTAAAAAGGAGAACACATTTGGTTTTTCTGGATATTTTCTGAGCTCGTGTTTTCCAGGTTTTAGTAGCACGATATTAAACTGTTGTGAAGTGAAACTCCTCGCCAGCTTCGACTTTAACAGCACGCCGTCAGCCTTGGCTCTCTGTGTCGACAACACACACACAATCAGAGAGGGGGGGAGCGGCACATTAACGGGAAGCTCGCGGCCAACGATACACAATTTTCAGCACATCTGTGTGTCAGAATGAGCTGCGGCTCTGAGGGTTTCCACAAAGCTCAGCGGTGAAATTCAGCCCTCCGAAAAGGAAACTGAGCAACTATATTTCCTCGTGGATGTAACCGTCACATGTTTTATTCAGGATCCAATGCAACATGATAACAGTGGGAAATGTGAATTTTGTTTCTTTCTCCGTCGCAGAAATCCCCGTCGCATCTCCAACGGCGACTTATAGCAGCTACGAGGAGCCGTCAGGTGAGTTCCAGCTCTTATTTAGCTTCTACACAAATATCTACAAGCGTCACGTGAACAGATTAGCACACCCTGAAGAATAAACTGAAAAAAAAAATCGTATTAATCAGTCTGAATTACTAAGAATGTACGATTACATATAAAATCATTTCAAACACAGTGAATCAACTTTCGTGCCAAAATGATAAGAAATTATATAAAAGCCATTAAGGTGCTGTACGGTACGTTTTAAATACCACTTTTATTCATTAGGTGGCAGCACTGAGTCACTGTAATGCCTAGCTTGTCTTATTTTTTTAATGTTTAAACTTCCTGCAGAGTTTGAGCAGTTCTTGGTTCCATCGAAAAGGTCAGAATACAATCTAACCTGCTAATTTTCCGAATGAACAGAGTGTAGGCTAGAATCTGGATGACTGATGTTTCTCTTATTAATTTTGCAGTTAAAAAAATTTATCTTTCAATAAATAGTTTTTAGTTGTTGAGAAAAAAAAAATTGGGTTAAGTGTTAAACAGTAATTAATCGAAATGACTGGATTGTCTGTAAAAGTGCCTTGAAATGACTGTGCTGTATTTGGCACTACATACATAAAGATGAGTTGAACTGCATCTAAATATGTCTGTAGCTCGCAGAGTGTTTCAAACACGTGTGTGTTTTTCCACACTTGGCTGATGCAAAGTCCAGATATCTCGCCGCGGTGCTCCCCGAGGCCTCCTCGCCCGTATTCCCAGCCTGCCCAGCAGCCTCCCGAAGGGTTTCACTCCTAATCTGATTACATGCTTCATTTGCACCAGTTTGTATTTCAATCAAGGCCGGCTGTGCCAGCAGAGCAGCCTCGCCTGACCTTATTGTTCAGCAGGGTCCGAGTGCAACTGGTGGCATTACAGGCTGCAGCCATATTTACAGCCGACGGTCATGTGCTATTTAAATAATTTCTACAAATAACAGGTAAAATAGAGGCTTTTGTTGCTGGAACATGAAGATGAAAATAGACATTTTATCTCATTTTGAAGAAACTGACATTGTGACTTAGCACTTCCATTTAAAAATGTGATTATTTTGATAACTGAGAGTATTTCTTTGAAGAATAATGGTGTTCACTGTATGTTCACAGTTAGCATGCATAAAATCCAATAAGCAAATTAATTTTTCCAGATTAGACGCGATTTCAGTCTCCTCAATGAGGTGGTCCATTTCGAAGCCCTGAAACTTTTCCCAAACAGGTCAACGTAAGCCAACAACGAGAAAGTATTGGAAATTGACCACAGGAATAGAAACAAGAAAAGAAGTTCAAAACAAGAAGAAAGTTTAGCGCAGCATAAAGTAATAATTTGTTTTAATAAAAGGCAGCAGCAAAAATCTGGGTTTTTTTGGAAAAAGAAGTCATTTTCTGGAAGCTTTTTCCAAATATTTGCTCCGTGAAAACTAACTGCAGCTCCTGCATGTTTAGCTCTGACTTTGAAGACATAAAGCAGGTTTGATCCGTTGGATGGTTTATGGAGCTGCAGTGTGTGATGTGGCGCTGCCAAGCTCCGGAGAGCTCTCCAGGCCTTCAGGAGGGACGGCCGAGCATGTTGGGAGTCCGACAATAAATCTCCAAATAATTTGAAATAAAACGTTCCACTCTGGGGAAGAATTACGGCAATTAGAGCTGCGGATTTCAAACAACTGTTGATTTGTGAAGGACCGACTGCTGCAGAGAGGCTGAGACGGGAACAACGTCCCGGGATGCTTTACTGGAAGATCTGCATGCAGGGTCTGTGGCTGCTGATGAAGTGCAGAACCACAGAAAAAAGTTCCTGATCATATTGATCTCTACACTGTAAACCACAACTTGAAGAGCCGATCGTGATGGAAGAGCGATAATCCAAATATGTGACAAACAACTTATTAGAACACTTGACTGAATAACCTTTTCAAGATGTGATATATTTAGCTCCATGAGTATTCATTAAAAGCAACAAACAACCTCCAAATAGTTTCCCTTCAGGTTCCAGGTGTATTTAGGCGAAGTATTTGTATTTTTATTTGTCTTTTGCCAGTGTCCTAGATAGTGTGAATAGGCTGAGTCACCTCAGATCATCGATCAGTGTCTGACGAGCGTGGCGCCACTGACTTCACCCGGCTTTGTTGCGGAGCCCGCTGGCTTCCTGCTGCAGTGACTGCCGATTCAGCGCGGAGCCTGGACTCCTGTCAGGAACTCCAAACAGACACCACCCTCCAAATTAGCGGCAGTGTGGTCGCCGGGGACCCCCGCCGAACGAACGTGGCGCTGCCGCAGAGACGCACAAAGGGGGCGTTTGTCCCCGCAGCGGGGGACCGGCCCTTAATGACAGCCGTGGGTGTAATGGCCCGCCGCTACCGCCTCGCTCAGGGGCTAATGGGTAACGTCAGCTATCAAAGAGAGGTATGATAAAGGCCCCCAGGGACCAGCGGGAGATAAAGAGCCCCCCCCCACCAACCCCCGCCAGCGCTTCATTTACATGGAAATCAGGCATGCTCGATATGGACTCGTCAAATTCATTTACTTTGGGATTTCCTCTTTTCTTACTTTTCCCGCCACCCCAGAAAGCAGCCAGGCATTCCTGCAGAAATGCTTTCTCTACATACATGAATTCGATCCTCATCCCACGTCCCGAACCACTCTTTCTTTTCCTCTCTCTCTGTCTCTCTCTCTCTCCCTCTCACTCTCCCTCTCTTTTTTTTTTTTTTTTTGGAGAGGGAGGAGAGGGGCGTTTTTTTCTTTCTCCATCATTACCCAGGCAACCTCATTCACACGGAGTATAATAGGGAAGAAAGGAGAAGACTGGACAGAGGGCTGGAAGAAATAATGAAGTTTGTCCATATTCAGGCAAGCTGAAAGGTCCCCTCTCTCTCTCAACTGCCCCCTCCTTTCTCTCCAGGCTGCCCAGCCCAGCTTTCCCACCCCCCCCTCGCAAGGCTTATTGCTCTGGGAGAGGCAGAGTGGGAGGGAGGTGTGTGTGTGTGTGTGTGTGGGGGGGGGGGGGGGGGGGGGGGGGGGGGGGGGGGGGTTACACTTGGAGATGGTCTGGTTCCAATTTGTGTCAGTCAGTGGAAAGTGGAGGGAACAAATGATTTCAATTTTCAGTTTGGCCTCTGGTAACACCAGCCGCTTCCTCATTACAAACGGTACCTGGCAGCCAGGCGGCGGCACCGAGCAGCCATCGATGCCGTCCTCCGGCGGGGGGGGGGGGGGGGGGGGGGGCACGGGGCCAAGTCCGCAGACGGGGGTGAGACATTAATCACCATGTCTGTGAGCTTCTCCCCGGCCTGCGGAACATTCAGCCTCCGCCGGCCTCATTTTCTCACCTCGTGTGGGTCCCCCACTAATTTTTGGCTAATTTCACCACCCGCCCCTCCGCTGACCCCCTCCTTTTGTGCAGGCTGACCCCCAGTGGCCCTTGCGACCCGCACAATGCATGCCAGGACACTGACGAGGGAGCTGGGCCGAGTGGAAAACACTGTCAGGCAGATAGTGCGAGTGTGTTAACAGACACAGGAGCATCTGTCTCCGCTTTAATCTATTTCACAGTGCTACTTTGACGACATCTTTTAAAAGCCCGCAGTGGGGGGGGGGGGTAAATGCCGTGATGTAAAGGGGTCACATGTACAGTCCGTCCAGCTGGAGCGGCCTGATGACACCCAGCCACTCGTTTGGTAAATTACGCGGACTAACCTCTGCTCCATCCCCTCTCATCCTCAGATTGTGAGTCTCACTGTAAAGCCTCCAAGGGGAAGATGAAGATCACCATGAAGAAGTACTGCAAGAAAGACTTCGGTGAGTGAGCCCCATGCGCGGGAATGTGTCTGGACGGACGTCGGCCGGCGGTCCTGAGGTCATACGTCTCAATTAATCGGATCCCCGGCGCGGCTAATCCACATCCTGTGGCCGATCGTCGTGTTACACCGACGTCTTATTCAAACAGCCCTCAGGTCGAGTCCGCTGATACAGATTAATCTGGAAACACCTCCAGCTCCTCTGAAGTGGGCCCCACCGCTCACCCAGCTGACATTTCCTGTCGAATCTCCTCTGAAAAATAGACGTTTTTTTTTCTGAAACGCTCTCCCAAGTAGATCGTTTTCAAGCGTGAGCAGGCAAAAGCTGAGCTTTTCAAGATGTTTGTCTGTCGGCCAACTATCTGTCTGTGGATATTGCTCATTGGACATGCTGATACAGCTGATCCGGTCCCATCATGTGGGCGTTTTCACTCGAGTATCACCTTTTCTCATCACTCAAGGTTGATGGTTTCATGGTTTATAGCCGTTTAGCATGAGACCTTACAATGTGCAAATATATGACAGCAGAAATATCAATAAAAGGATGAAAAGGTGGAAAATACAGGAGTGATGCAAGCAATATCTAATCCAATCCGGACTAACATTTCTCTGCTCAATATTTAGCAAAAGCAAAAGAGAACCTGTAAGCCGAGACATGGTCGTCTGCTCTGTACCAGTCGCCGGGCCTGAAGTCAGGTGACCACATGTCATGGATGTTTGGAGTCTGTTCAAAAGAGCTGCAGCCGGTTGATCAGACGTAAAGATGCAGAGGAGAAATTTCAATTTCTGCTCCCTCTCTGCTGTTTGTGTCTCATTTATGGTCACTGTCATTCGTATTAACAGATAAATGGTAAATGTACTATTTTTTATATCACATTTTACTGCTTGAGCAGTCTAAATTCACGTTACATGATCAGTTACATTCAAACACACACACACACACACACACACACACCATTGGGAGCAATTTGGTGTTCAGTTTCTTGCTCGGTGGACAATTTGACGTATAAGATGAGATTGGCGATCAGTCTGGAGATACACACATTTATACACCAGAGTTTCCACAGATTCACTTAAAAGCTGGCAGGGATATCCGCTCACACAGCTCTGACAGGAGAGATTTAGCTCTTGTCAGATTCGCTGGCAGGAAACCCAACTCTCACACTTCAGGCAGGAGACACTTGTTCATAAGTGTTTGATGTTCTGACTAGATCCATCTCATGCAAGCAAAGAAGAAAAAGAAGCCATCCATTGAGTCATGCAGGTTAAGTCTCAACAAAAAAAGATTTCACAATTGCATTGGTAATGACAGCGAAAGTGTCTTTTGAGAATCAGTCAGTTTATCAGAGGTTTCCTGTCAGTCAGTGTGTGTTTGCCAGTGAAACCTGAAATTTAGGACTATGGATGAAGGCAGGGTACACCTGCAGACAATTTTAAATCACCAGCTGACCTCACATGCATGTTTTTGATGTATGGGAACAAACCAGAGATACCCAGAGAAAGAAAAATTATGCACAGAGAAAACAGCAATCTCAGTATCAAGAGGCACAGTGAGCCTGAAATGGAAGAAACTCTAAATCTAAATTCCATCTTCCGGAGTGGTTCGGTCCTGTTTTCAATCGAGATGCAGTGAGATGAGCTCAGGAGGGCCATCCAGAGCAGATTACCTGAGAAGACGGCTGAGCTGAAGCAGATTCGAGGATTCATCAGCTACTCAGGGCTCACTTCTTTCTCCCCAGCAGCACCGTAATCGTCGGATGTCTGCAAGAAAAACAATGAAAAACATCCTTTGTTTGTGCGTCATTATGTTTGTTCACAATCCGCTCCTCCAAACGAATGCATTTCAGCGGTTTCACGCCATTTTCTCTGCAGCTCGATAATGTATCAGAGAGAAAAAAAAAAGTCTCTGCACTTCATGCTCTTTTCCTTCCACCTGCACACAGCAGCTACTGACCGCCGAAAAGTTACACTGCAGATGTTAAAATAACAGTAAAGTTTCTCCCCACTCAGCCTCCTCCAGCCTGTAAAAGACAAACACGTATGCTTGGGCCAGGCCGGTTAGCCTGAGGCGTTCGGCAAAAAAAACCAAAAAAAAACTTTCAGACATTTTAGAGCAAATCCCAAACTGATAAGAGAAGCCAAAACACACAGAAACCTCACTATGCATTCGGTGAATCCGCCGAGCGCACGAGGCAGCTGAGACACGTCTACTAACGCGGTGCCAGGTAGACAAATACGATATTGGGAGAGATCTGAAATCACGTGTTCAAACTTCTGGTTGCGGCAAACACAGCTGTGTCTCCCAGGCCAGCCGCCTGGATGGAGGAGCAGGTCTGACGCTGGGAAGATTAACGACGCAGGTCCGTTATCTCTCCAACAAAAACCAGCAGCCGCAGCGGGGGATGCGGGGAGAAAACACAGCGCGGATAATCATTTGTTTTTGTCCTTTTGATTTCACCCGGCGACGGCGTGTACACCTCTGCATTCATCCACACCGCAAATGATCCGTTACTCTCTTTGGATTTTCTGCACGATTTATCGTCACAATACAGTCTGCTATCAGCGGATCCACATCTGTAACCCACGTAGAAAAAAACCCCTCAGAGGCACATCAGTCTGAGTAATGACCATCAGTTCGATTTCAGATGAGGCTATTTGAAAAGTTGTAGAAACAGTTTGACTGATAAAATGCTTTAAAATAAGCATGAAAAGATTAAAGAGATTGATTTTTTTTGGCAAAATCTGAATGTTTTCATCATTTTTTGACATTGGGAATATTTACAAAATGCTTAAAACTAAAAAAAAAAAAGCCATTTATTATATACATTTGTATTAATGGCTGCAGACTAAACATTTCTTAAACTTAAAGCAACGATAATCAAGTTCTGTTACACATATTCTTACCAACGAAACCTAAAAGTAAATAAAGCTATCAAAAAATAAAGACATCATACCCAATAAAGTCTCTCACATATTAACCAATTTACAGAAATTGATTTTTCCCCTCTTCTCATTTGGATTTCTGTTTGTACATGTGTATTTTGTGTTAGTCTGCTGCAGCGATGGAGTAATTTTCTACAAAATGAATTGATAAATCCACAATCTGTCCACATGTTGGACAATCCAGCTCACAAATGGGAAAGGGAAAAAAAGGCAAATTTGTTCATTTTCAATAAAATTCTTCTTTGTAGCACTTTCAGACTTTTAATCTGAGAACAGCCAATATTTTAATCAACCAATGAAATCACTCAAAAGGTCAGATAATTCAATCCCAAAACATATGTTTTTCATGTTTTAAGTCTCTTATCATGTTATATACTGACATTTTCACATCATTTTCTGCAGAAATGAAGCGACATGAAATAAGAAGCACATATAATTTGATCCAATTATGTTTAGATTCACTCATGTAGAGACAATAAGATCATATTCATTTTACAAATGTCAGGTTTTGGATTTTTTCCTCATTGCCGACCTGTAGGCTGAAGATTTCTTTGTATTTTGGGTGTAATGTTGCTCACTAGCTGTATAGTTCTGCTGAGACTCTTTGAGTTGGCCATACAATGAAAGGTGGACAGCCGAGTTCATAGCCGATGTGCTACGTTTTGGGACAAAGCCTGCTAATATTCATATTTCCATTGAGTTAAATCTTAATCCCCAGAGCCGAGACAGGCTGTGCAGCTGTAGATCCGGGGGGGCGATTTGAGCAAAGCGGGCGTTTCCTCTCCGAAGTCTCTTTAAACTGTGGAAGCAGATGATTGCGTCCGAGACGTCGCTGCTTAGCGAGCATCTCCTTCAGCGCGGTCTGATTCATTTCTCAGGCCTGTGGCTCCGGCTCTCTGTGGGGCTTCGGAGTCTCCTCTCTGCCCCCCCCCCCCCCCATCATGTGTGGAGCGGCGATGCAGGCCCCCGGGGGTCACGGGAAGGGGCCTTCTGTTTAAACACAGTTGGTGCGCTCCGCCGGCTCCGAGCATTCCTCGGGGTGCAAACAGGTGGTAAATTAAGCAGACGGTGACGGATTGCCACCCCGGAGAGAAAGAAATATGTTTTGTTTATTCAATTTTTGTTTTTCATCGCCGCCGTAGCTACGGAGACGGCCGGCACAAAGGGATTATATTCCCGCTTGACACCCTCCTCGGCACACACGTACCCTCCCTCTCCCGCTGCCGCGCCGAGGACAATGAATCAAAGGGCCGCGTGTTTACCGACGCTCCGGGATGGTGCTCAAAGGCAGGCCCCCCCACCCCACCCCCCACTGGCCTCCCCGGCCCCCCAGGGCCACCTCTCCACACTCACCCGAGGGTAACAGGTCCCCCCCTGATCACTCACCCAGCCGATAACCGGAGGGGACAGGGGCCTCTGCACGCTAATTAAACTAGCGCTAATTTCATTAGCCTTCGCCTGTTGGTGGCAGGCAGTGTCAAGCTGCAGTCGTCCCCCCCCCCCCCCCCCCCCCCCAACATGAAGATATATCCAGTGGGAAGCGCTGGCTGTGAGGGGAGGTGGTGGGGGGGCTCGGTTGGCAGCCATTGTGCGAGCGCAGGATCATCTCACACTTCCTCTCACCAAACACTGCGAGCTCTTGCTTGACCCGGCGCTGCCACTCTCCCTCCGGTGTCTATTTAGCTCAACCCCGAGTGGCACAAGGTGTGTGTGTGTGTGTGTGTGTGTGTGTGAGAGAGGGGGGATTTGTGTGTGTTTAAATACGCCACATAGACTGAAAACACACTTGAGAGAGAAAGAAAGAGCCGGGCAGACACCGGCGGGGCGGACGGAGCCCGAGTACGAAGTAACCGAGACTCCTGTGCCGGGCCGACGCCGGTGGCGGCGGGCGATGTCATCCGCTGGATTCTCACGCTGCCGAGTTGGATGGAGCTCTGGGAGCAGAACCCGGACAGCTCATGAGGTCGGAAACACATCCCGATTCCCCTCCAACTCTTTTTTTTTTTTTTTTTTTCCTCCTTCCTCCACTGCGGCGTTGAAGACAAATAGTGGACCCTCCCTCCCTCCCTCGCTGCTCCCACCTCCTCCTCCTCACACACCCTTTATGTGTCTGGATGAAGGAGAAGGGCCGCGATGAATGGCAGGGCTGTGAGAGCTCGCCCTACTCAGCCCAACAAACCCCCTTTCTTCTGAAATTGTGTGCAATTTGCTCACACCATGCATTGGCACACACACTCAAACGCCCCGGTTCTCCCCGCTCTCGGCCGCGATGGAGATCGACTGACGAACACCGCGAGCGATCATGTTAAAGCACAAAGGCAAAGAAAAGGCTGTCTTCACTCTGGAACAATCAAACGACGACAAACAGTTTCATTGCGCTTGTTAAGTCACAATTTAACAGCCATCAACAACAGACAGTGGGAGAACAGAAAAGACAACAAAAAAGGTGGAAATCTGCGTGAAATATTAAAGAAAGACGATTAAATTATGTTCTCCTCATTAGAACCCCAGAAAAATGTGAAGAGGAAAAAAAATCTGTTGAATATTGAAGTTTGGAAATTTTAAGTTTTGAAAAGTTTGGGACAGATGCAACGAAAGACTGGAAAAACTGTAATACCGAGCAAAAGACCTCATATTTCATTAAATCAACAGCACCATAGTTTGTTCTAAACAAAACTTCATAAAGGCAACAAGCAGGATTTCAGTGGAGGAGCTGAAATTTCTTTTAAAACCCCCCCATAACTGAACAGGTGGAAACATTTAAGCGTAACTTTCTCACATGAAACTGAAGACTAATCTAATTACAAACCGGCCTCTGTGATACTGTGATCATAATCTCCAATACCTCCTTTATCTGAGTTTTCTCCAACTGTCCATCATCACGGGATGCCCAAACAGCCACAGACTTTTATGCTTACGGGCAGTTCAGATTTATTTCTTTATTTAATGTTTCCAATTAATTTCACTAATTAACAGGTTTTTTTTTCAAATCTTGAAAATAAGTAAGAGCATTCAAGAACCCAGAAAAGGGAGAATGTGACAGGCTGATCAGATGAAGTCTGTATTGTGCAAGAATGGAAAAACCTTTTAGTTTCAAAACAACAAAACTGTTGAGTAAAGACCAGCTGATGTTGCGGAATGGTGACTTTTAAAATTATCCTGCTGTCATCAGCTTCAAACTCAAACTTGTTTTTTCTGTTTTTTTTTTTTGTTTTTTTTTTAACCAACGACATCCATTATATTTTCCATAATGTAACTTGTAGACATTGTTCTAGACTACGGCGACTCTGGGTTTTAAATGTGCCCTCTGCACACACTTAAAAGGTACCGGCGCATTCTTGACTGAAGGCCCCCTCCACCGCCGTCCCCGGCGGGATCAAGCACTTCACTCCGAGTACGGATTAGCCGCGGTGCTGTTGAGCTGTTTGCTCCATGCTGCAATCACAGTGATGAAGTAATAGCTGCTTAACTGCACAGGCAGTCTGTGCAGGGGGGCTTCTTCAAGGAGGGGGGGGGGGGGGGGGGGGGGGGGGGGGGGGGGTCTCATTTCCTGGTATGAAAAAAAAATAAAAAAAACCCTGCCACAAACGGTGTCACAATAGTTACCAGGTTCCAGCTGAGCTGAAGTGGTGACATTCTGCACAGTTCTGCACCTTCATGTATCTTTTAAATCAGGTTTTATTAAAAGGCTTTTTAAAGATACTTGACTTTGGTGAATTTTTTTCATTCGGAGAAGTTAAAGACCTGAGATGCTGACTGGAGTCTTCCTTTCTGCAGAAAAAGAAAGTTCATGCATTTTACTTGCACATCATCTGTTTTTCTGTGTGGAACAGACTGCACGACGTCCTGGTTTGTCCACTGACTTCCCGCTCTTCTCCTCCACCAGCCGTCCAGGTGCACGTCCTGAAGGGGGACAAGGCGGGCGAGTGGTGGAAGTTCACCGTCAACATCATCTCCGTCTACAAGCAGGGCGAGCACCGCATCCGCCGCGGGGACCAGCTGCTGTGGGTGCGAGCCAAGGACGTGGCCTGCAAGTGTCCCAAGATCAAGCCCGGCAGGAAGTACCTGCTGCTGGGCACGGACGACGACTCCCCCGGGCAGAGCGGCGTGGTGGCCGACAAGGGGAGCCTCCTGATCCCCTGGAAGGACCTGTGGGGCCGCCGGCTGAGGAAGTTCCAGCAGCGAGACAAGAGGGGGAAGTGCTAGAAGTAGCCTGAGGGGGGAGAAGGAGTGGAGGATGGAGGGAGAGGCGGAGGCTGCAGTTACACCTCCGCAAGGGATGGATATTAAACAGAGAAAAAAAAAATAAACTGGAAGAATTAAAAATAGAGAGACAGGTGACAAGTAGGAGAAAAGAGGGAATGACTGAGTGCTGCTGCTCTAAGCTGGAGCGAAGAGTTTAGTGTTTTTGTTTTTAGGAACTTTTTGTGAAGGAGCTCATTCTACAGTTTTTCCGTCTCTGTCTTTGGAGGTTCGTTTTTTTTGTTGTGTACTTGCAGAGTTTGCACCTAATGTTCCAGAAAAGTCTCATTCTGACTATTTTACCCATTCCGATGTTGAAAAAGTCACATATTCGGTCGTTTTTTAAAAGCATCTTCTATTCCACCCCTTTGTGTTTTCAGAGGATTTACGCGCACGGTGCTGTGAAAAGCGCTGAATGAAGAGTCTCGGCACTCTTCCAAACTTTTGGAGAGCCTTTTCATGAAATATGTTCACACCTGTGGTCTCAGAGTGCCATTTTTTTGTTGTTGTTGTTGTTGTGTTGTTTTCCTGAGCGCTCGCTGCTCATATGTGAGAGTTACCTCGTGTTGTGGGAGCAAAACGCCGTTCGGATCCTCTCCTCGTTCTGCGTGACGACGTTACCGCGGGCAGGTCTCTGGCTCCGCGCTTCTTGATATATCGACAGTATGCTGTGGTCGTGACCTCTGCAATGTAAAGTAACCATATGTGCATATCTAGGTGTTATTTTTTTTGGTAGGCGATGCCGTAGCATCGGCGAGGCGTAGAGTAGACTTGTCAACCATGCACTTATTTTTTTTGGGCTAGTCAGACGTTATAGGACATATAAGATATGTTCACATATTTTTAGAGTGTGCACGCCCTTCAAGTAAGGCTGAAAAATATTCTAATAGTGTGATTCGATCAAGAAATACCACTTGTTTTGATCAGTTAATGTGAGACTATATGATATAAGGGAAGACAGTTTAATCTACAAAAAACCTCAAAGTTCCAAATCAAAGCTTCCCAGTGAATTCACTTTCTATATTTGTGTGATTGGATTCAGCAGAGCAGCAACAATGACTGCTCTGTGTGTGTGTGTGTGCACATGAGGCGTTCAAGTACATTCTAAAAGCGCCTAGAAAACCGACGCACACGACTAACTATGACACACTAACAGCTAAAATCGAAGTACTGTCGAAAATTATCAATATTTTGATCATTTTCTTCCCCTTTTCTCCGTCAGTCGTTAAGCTTTGATTCACCCATTGCCAATAAACAGTGTTTCAACAAATTAGGCGAAATCAGAAACGTGTTGTGCTCTAATGGACTTATCTCAAAATGTGAGCACACGCGAGCAGAACATCGACCTACCAAGCGAACCTCGCGCTGCATGCTCACTATTTACTGTACCTGACTGGCTGACCACCATGATTGTGAATTATGTACACATTTATTTGTACACAGTATTCAGTGTTGTGGGAGAAAAAAAAATAACCTGTGGAGTGATAAAAAAAAAAATCACATTTATTATTGTGGAGTGCATTCAGCACACTGTGTCGAATGGCCGACGCTTCAATGCAAAATTGTTTTTGAGAACTCGATGGACTCCGCTATCAAGACTTGGTACTCGACAAAATAAAAAATAAGAAAAAAAAAAAAAGGCATGACCGGCTGTCTACATGTGATATAGCTGTATAGTATTACTCCTCTTTTTCTTTATATTTTTGTTGAAACATTAACTAGATCTATCTCCGTGTGAACTTAACCACAGTTTTATATCGTAGAGGCTCTTATTAAATGGAAAGACAAATAAATGAATGTTGGAATATTTGCTTATGTTTACCAGAGTATGCGCACCCAGAGGATCTCTCACACACACACACACACACACACACACAGATTCACATATACACACACACTAACACGGATACACACACATACAAACACTCAATACTCTGTGCATCATACTGTATGTATTTGATGATTACCTTATACTTACAAAGTTTGTTTGCCAACACAACTAGCTCTGCAGAAACGGTACTGCCCGCCAGACTTTTACCCTCCAGAAGTATTATATCTGAATAATTATCTCCTCATGTTTATACATCAGCTTGTAAATGTTGTTTAGCCGTGTCCATTGCAAATGGTTGTGTAATGTCTTGTAATACTAATATATTATGTTTATCACAAATGAATATATTTAATGACACATGAAGCGATGTGGCTTTTGTGGCGTTTATTGTGGATCTTTTCATTTTCTTTCTTTTCATTATTTTTTTTTTTGATTTTTTTTTTTTTTTTTTTTTTACTATTTTGCATTGATTGTAGATGGCTGTAATGAAAAGTATTGACAAGTGTTTGGCTATTGAACAGCCTGATAGAAATGGAAATTAATTCATCTGAAATAAAGCTGTGCAAAAAAAGAAGAAAAAAAAAGAAAAACAAATGTGACCGAGCTCAGCTGAGATCACTTTTTTTTTTTTTTTTTTTTTTTATTCCCTTTCATGGTCAATGCTTGTTCTTTTGCTGTTGTGATAGACACCACACTGCAAATGACAGATCATACTGAACAACTGACATTTATCTGCAGATACTGGGGTGTTTATTCAGGTCCATTTTTTGGCTTTCCACAGAAAATCATCATTTCAATCATCATTAATGCTGGGAGTTTCAAAAGTCATTGATTTGATGTTTTGTCTAGTCGACCAGACAAAACACTCCTATTAGAGGGAGGTATAGATGCAGTATGTTATTGCTTCCTACAGTAAAAAATGAGTAAGCGCTGAGGAGGGATACATAGACAGAAGCGGGGGGGGGGTATCCCACCTTGCATAAAAATTGCTTATTCATTGCTTTATTTATCAAATATGCAGGTAAGGATAGAAAAAAAGAAAGAAACTCAGAGTAAATTTTACAGGAGAATCTTGTGGATTCACCTTGTCATCTAAAAACGTGAGGAATGTTTCACTTCATGTCAGTGCTGAGGTGGATGTTTATCCTGAGTCTGCTGGCTGATCGCACAATAGCACAATTTAAAGGTGACAGATATTGACTACATGGGAAACACAGCTGATTGAAAACAGACGCATTCATCATTAAATTGTCCCGAATGACTTCAGTGCCAGCAAATACTGAGACCCAACAATAACATACTGCAAATTAAACCGACAAACAACTTGTACTTTTCATCATCTGCACTACGTGTTGTTGTTAAAAGCTTTAAAGCAGCTAAAAAATATATGAAACATATTCTACCATCATTAGCTTTTATTCAAGCAAGCTCTATCTCACATCAGCAGCACACTGAGAAACAACTTCCTGAACATATTACAACCATGTGGTTCGGTAGTAAACAAGTCCAAGTGCTCAGTTATGCTCAGTGAACAGTTATTACAAAAGCATTGCTCAACAGTGAAGGAGTGTGGCTGATTGCAACGCGGAAAATTACAATTACATGATTTTAAAGCGTAACTATGGGCCTAAACCAACAAGATAGTATTTCTCTGCATTTAATCCATCCTGTTCGGGGTCGGTCTGTACTACACCAGCTGTAAAATAGACCAGTGTGCTGGTCTGGCCCAGTTCTACAAGATTTTCACTCATGAGGAAAAGTCTGGGTGCAAAAACGGTCTTGCTTAGAGTCCAAAAAATAATGACTAAGAGGAGTTGAGGGCAAACGCATGCCTTTGTTTTAAATATCTATTTCCACCATTTATTTGAAACAGGGGCTTTAAATGGGTCTAAAAGTAACAAGGGATTTTACACTTTTATTGGATAATTGAAAGCACTTTGAAAACTTTTCCTGAAATCTTTTGCATCTACAGGGTGGATGTCAGAGCGAAACGAGAAATGAGAAGCCAGGAGTGAACAATCAACAGAATTAACGCCGCCAAAGCACTTTGGCCATGTCGCGCAGCACAGATCATCATTTATGTTGGATTCTGTGTTCCCACAAACTTCACAGACAATAAGGACTGGCTGTCAGATCGCTAGAACGCAGGCATAACACTGACAGGGTGATATCACCAACATGTCTAATCCAAACCACAGATGTTATTGTTGTAGCTGGGAGGTTTCTGGAATCAGAAGAAACCCTTAACTTATTCCTGGGGGAGTTTTTACACAACAACGCCGCATTCTGAGCGCGCTCCAAACGAGGGCCCATCTGTCTTGGCTCGTGGACGCGGTGCTGATATACTGCTCCTGCGATGCCCGGCGCAAAACACTCGAAAGGGGCCAACCAATTACACAGCCAGCGCTGAAAGTTTAAGCTGCGTTCTCCATTAATATTAGACCACTGTGATCGCTGCTCATAAAAACACTTCAACCTCTGGGAAAACGGAGATGGACGTGTGACTCGCGTCCAACAGGATTTGTCGTTAACGGCAAGCCCGGTTCGTGTGACAAAATTTCTAAGAGACAAACAATTACGTCGCATAAGATCTCGACAGGGCTGATTCCTCTCACGATTCGGGCGGGATGGAAGAGTTGAAAAGAGATCTGGGTGTGTGTGTGTGTGTGTGTGTGTGTGTGTGTGTGTGTGTGTGTTCTTCCCTCTCACTATGCGCGACCAAGACGGAGCTGGAACAACAAACACGCAGACATGACATGACCGCAGTTTTTGGTGTTCCCGTTACTCATGGCGAGCTTAACGTCGGGGTCAGGTTTCCATCATCAACTTGGAACTTTCCGTACGGGCATATTTTACTCCCCCCCCCGCCCCCATCGCACTGCTGCCATTGTCCTCCTCGGAAAACAAAGCGGCGGCGGCGGCGGTGGTGCGACACGCTGAGGGTGTCCTTGCTTCAGTGGCGGTCTGGTCCTGCTGCCCTTCAAACTGCTTGTAGGAAATGGAAACAGCAAGTGGCTGAGTGAAACGACTGCAGCTCCCTTGACACGTGCGCCATACGTCTGCCGGCGGTGTCAGGACGGAAAAGACCCTGATTTCTTTGTCAGATTGAGCCCATAAAAACAGTCAGAGCAGTTGGATTTATTGCCTTTTCCTTATTGTTTCTCGCCCTGTTGTCCCCCCCCCCCCCCGAAAGGTAACCAGTGGGCGTTATGGGGCCGCAGCGGCCGTCTGCCACGCTGAAACAACATCGCATCAGGAACCGTGTGACGTCCATGCGTGTAGCTGCATTTTATATCCCTGCAGGGACTCCTGCAGCGCGCTCCGAGGTCCTTAAACCCAAGTGGCCTGGAGTCCGTGAACCACACAGCAGAGAAAATGTTCCAAAGCACAACTCCACAAGCTCTGCATGAGTCCAATATGCGGTTTATTTCCTGACAATATGAAAATTCTTTGTTTTTATGGTCCAATTCTGATATAATTCCATACATTCTGCAAACTGTGGTCACGTCTACAACTCCTTTTGAATAGAATGACCACCGTGGCGGGACAGGAAGCGTCAGAGCCGGCCCTAATCCCATTCACAGACTCTCATCAACAGGCCCGACGGAGCATTCAAGCCCAAAGGAAAGGGGGGGAAAAAAAAGAAGGGGGAGGCATTCAAAAAGTCCAATAACAATCTAATTAGCAAGTAATTACAGTGTATTGACAAGACAATCATTAACTTGGGTGTAAATGAACAATGCTTTAATGACTCTGGTGTTTTATTACAGAGCGAGGGAGAAAACTAATTATTGAGCTCTAACAAAATGAGCTGAGAGGCCCGGTGATACTTAAGTGGATTAGTTGTGTGGGACTGACACGAAACACTGGAGAGGATCGTGCAGCAGCGCCGAACTAAAGGAAGAAAAAAAAAATACTGCATAAATTCTAATCTCTACAAGCATGAGCCCTCCCTCCACCTCCAGAAACAGTGACTGCTGATGGACTTTTGGAGTGCCGCTGTGTGTAATTTTCCCTGTGAAAGGCTCAGTCATTTTAATGAAGTCAGATTTAAAGTCTGATTTTATGCATGAGATCTCTACTAGCTGGAAAACCACATGCAATCACAGCCTTTTGTTTTACTGAAACCTCCTTGGCCTTCTGCACTCTCTCTGCTTGTTAAACTACAGCTGCACCTCGAATTGCTGTTTTGTTTGTTCCGAAGCACCCAACGAAACATAAAACAAAAATAATAACTGTTGAAAAAATCCTGTTTCACTTGGTTCTCAAAATCACTGAAATATGATCATCTGAGTTAGATAAGCAATGAGAGTAAAACTTGGCAGAATGAAACAAAATAAACAATCGATACACTGAAAAACAACCTCGGGAATTTGGCTGCGATGGACTGGGATATATATGCTCAGCCAGGTGGTATGTCGCGTTTTCCACTCTCCTTTTCTTCGCCAATGGCCACTCTTCTACTTCCCAGCTTTCATTCCCAGTCAGGCTTCAGCAAAATGGGGGAATGAGGCTCCGTGAAACAAAGAATGAAGCACCTTTGGAGAAGGGGGGGGGGGGGCTTAAAGAGGTACTTGATATCAGCCCACTGTGTGACCGCCTCACACACACACACACACACGCACAGCAAACAACATGTATGTCTGCACACATGCACAGACACGCAGTACGAGTCACCCTCTGCTTTTGACACCAACACCTCCAGAGCCACCCCCCACCCCCCACCCCACCCCCCACCCCTCCACACTCACTCATTCACTCTCTCCCAAACTGCCTCTCCATTTCTGTCTCTTCTCTCAATGCACATGGTTCAAAAGCTGTATTTCTGGCTTACTAGATTGGCGCACAAAGGCTCTTCTTATGCATCTTGGAGAAGCCCCACTAGAGAGGCCTCGATCACATCCTGCACAGAGCCGCGCACACACACACACACACACACACACACACACACACACGCACACACAGAGTTCCACCTCTTTTTTTCTCATTACCATTTCCATACAGGATTAAGCCACTTGGCTTTTGGATGGGGAGTACTATATTTTTTAGCCACCCCCCCCCACCTCCCTTTATATTCTCATGGTCCACGTTAAATGATCACTGAGACAATCAGCTCATAAACTGGCTCTTTTTAATGTCTATTCACGCCCAGGATGCCAGAGAGGACCGATCCCACCAGAGTCCTGCAGTCGTCTCACTGCGGCGCCCCGTCCGGAAGGTTGTGACCACGAAACGAGGACACCAGCGCAGTTTAACCTTCACTAAAACCAATTTGACTCAATAACAAAGACTCTTTATGACCAACATTTACAGTTTACCCTCAGTAATGCAACTGGAAACGGCAATGCTTTGCATTTTTGTCCCGGAGAGGTTTAATGTTTGGTGTGTACAACTGAGTCACACAGGAACACAGTGGGATCCGTCATTGTTGATGTTATTGATCGACTCTTACATGTCCAGATGAGTTACACGTGACAGACGTAGCGCCCACGTGCAGGGCGGTTCTTCTCAGAAAAGTTACGCTTTCCCTCATGACATGCAGATGGACGCTGATGCGTTTCCAGAACTTTGCCTTCGAGAAGCCGTTTTCAAAAATGTGTGTAATCGAACAGCCACAATTCAACGAAAGCTCACCCTTTCCACTAGAAAACACATCGACGTGGCTATATTAAGAAACTTGAGGGTAATTTTATCAAAAGCAGCGTCGTGTGACACAAAATAACACAACTTCACTAATACTTCACAGAAATGCGAAAGTAACTGATCACTTCCAACAAATTTCAATTAGTGATGTAGTTAAAATGACTGACGCGTCAGTAAAGTCACCAGCAGCTCTGTTACAATTTCACTAAACTGCTGTTTAAAGGATGAGCGCATCCATGACCCTGAACTCAGCCAGTCTAACTGACAGCAGCATGAAGCCGTGGGTATCATCATGATCTGCCCACTGCTTTCTGGGTCTTAGTGATCAGTCTCAGCTGTTGCGCTGCAGCTTCTTGGCAGTAGCTGATCAACACATTTCAACACAGGGATCGAACCGCCGACATCGGAATGGGGAAAACCTGCAGTACCAAGCGAGACACAGACACCCCGAGAGGGAGAACAGGGTCTTAAAGACTGAATCCATGTGGACTTGACAAATTCAATAAAACATCTTCTATCCATTCCAAAAAAATCTGATTATCAGAATGACACAAAGGTGATCCTATTTTCTAAAAAGCAACACAGAACACATATCAGGGTTTTGTTGGAGTCAAATAAACTGCTGCTCTCCTGTTCGGTCAATATGAGCATCAGCAAATGACTCAGTGGAAGCCTGCGGTGGGTATGCCAACGTGCAGGCCTGAGGTCATTTGGAAAGTTTCACCGGTTCGTTTGTTCGCCACAAATCTCTGACAAGTTAATTATGACATAAGAAAGTTGGCAACCCACAAAAACAGAGATGTGTGAAAATCTGGTTTTCCTCCTCGCTTCTTGGCCATGTCCGCTTTCCCCCTTTTCTGTCCTCCACCATTCCTTCTCATTCAAATACATTAATATCTGAAAGTGTTGGCTCGCACCAAAAATACTCATGGACTAAACAAAGTGCAGAGTGACTTCGGGGTCTGGGATCTTCAAATAAACCCTGCCTGGGTGTCATGGGGACCAGGAAGTGGAATTAACTGCTATATTAGCTGACCTTCATCTTGTTGTTTGTCCCAACCTGCCTGGCTGGGCCCCGGGCTGGCCGGTAACCACGGTCTCCGGGCCCAACAATGCGGGCATTTCCCTGGGCGAAAACACACAGGCCTCGGGGGTTTACTGAGCAAACAAGATGAGCCCTGCCAAACACTCCTCGCTCCCACATCTCACAATCGCTTTCTATATCACCGTTTCTCCATCCACGAAGCTAAAAAAAAAAAAAAAAAAAAAAAAAAAAAAAAAAGGGCTCGCAGACAGTTCTGGGTCGAGTGTGTGGGACAGAAATGTAGGAAAACACAGCTCTGACCTATGTTGAGATTTAGTGTTCGAAGAACTGCTCGAGTTGACGAGGCAGGCCTGTAACTCTCAGGGTGTCTCGCTTCACCTTCCAGAGCGGCTACGAGGTGAACGCCCAACTTTTTCTTACTTAAACATAAATTCAGAAAGTTTCCTTCAGTAAAGTTCAATGTAAATAGATTAATATCGAGAAACGTGGAATATTGCTGAATATTTTTAAGATCAGAAGCGACCGCACCTGAAAACCCACTGAAAGTTATCTTCTTGCAGGGTCAGAATTCGTTTGAGCTGAATGAGGATGGAGCAGCAAAAAGAGAGCATAAAAACCTCTAACTAATGCATTTTTTGCCTTTTTCCTCCTGCAGAGTTGGAGTGAATGCCTCATTTATAATTTTCACACTATGTAACATCATCTTGCAGGTTGGACTGAATCCTCTGGCGGAAACGGTTTAGATCAACAGGCTGTAAAGAATAATTTAGCTTGGCCTTTAACACAAAGGTAATCACCTGGTTTAATGAAAGCAAAAACAACAAGAACTCAATTTGTGATATTAAAGTTGTAAAGATAACATTTCTCACAGGCAACCTTGCCTTGAAGCAAGAAGATCCCGGTTCATCTCAGGAAAACCAGAATCAGAACATGCACTTAGAGAACGAGGCTGAATAAAGCAGGATAAAAGATGGACTGATTTTCTTCTCCTGATTATGAGAAAAGGGTTGAAGCGACCATCAGGAGCACTGTGACATTTCCATTTAGGCTTGTTGTTTTTGAAGAGACATTGAATTCAAGCCGAGGCTGCCTGGTGGAGTGGTGATCGCACTCCCGCCTCTTAAAGAGAATTTTTCATATTTCATTTTGGGTTTCTTCTGTTCGCGTGGCTTTTCTCCACACTTTCCTCCAAAAAAACCACACTTACAGAACTGTAGCTCTGTGATGGACTGATGACCGAACCGGAGAGCCCCCCCTTTTAGAATTGTCTTGGTGGTTTAGTGGGCCCGTTATCGCACCCGGACCTTTTGTTTGTCACCTCTGTTCTACCCGCTTCTAACAGTAACAGATCAGAGAACCTGGAGAATAAATGGTCCTGAAACAATGAACCGTGAAGCGAAAAGATATATGTGTGTAGATATAGATATATGCACACAGATATTGAGAAGCGCTCTCACCACAGACATCATATTCTTCCTATAAGTTTTGACTCTGAGCACTTGACAGCCATTTTGGTTCAGGTGATAAAACTGGAAGTTTTAAGCCCCAAAACAATAAAATGAGCCAAAATACACGTAAATGACGGACGTGGTGCCACAATTAACAAGAAGCTGGTGCCAGGAGGCGCATACCTCCCTAATGTCATAGTTTAGCTGCACTAATAAATCACATCTAATGAAAATGTCTTCAGATTCTGCGACTAGAAACTGTTGGATTTCATTTCAGCAAATTGCGGGTTTCAGAGACTTGGTCTGCTTTAGCCATTAGCTAGGACGTGGCTCCGTCCCATTGAACCCGACATAAAAGCAGAGTAAAAGTAAAGTGGTCCGGCGCTGCTAGTAAATCAGACTCCTCGCTCGCTGGGATTAATGCAGGGAGACATCAAACAGTCAGGAAACTGAACAGTTGTATAAAAAACTGCAAAAGGGCACAGGAGAAACTGCTCTCACTGCGAGGCAATGGCTTTTTAAAATATTCCCTGTGGGTCCAAAAAAAAAAAAAGAAAAAAGAGAGAGCGAGAGAGAGAGAGAGAGAAGTGGTCTCAGAAGAAGGCAAGTCCATGTCAACAAGAATAAAATGAATAAGTAGATAATAAAATATTATATATCTGAGGTTTTACAGGTTATAGTGTAGCTTTTTTTTTCTTTTCAGGTATTAAATATTGGAAGTAAATGTCAGAAAAGTGAAAAAAAAAATCAACGCTCTGGATCAGAGAGAGGAAAAGGAAAAAGTACCTCCTCTTCAGATGTGAGGCATGATGGTGCTATTCGGTCAACCGTGTGAGGCGTTGTGTGAATTTCTACCTGTGTGTGTGTGTGTGTGTGTGTGTGTATGTGTGTGTGCGCGTGTTTCTCAGAGGGTGGTGAGATTCAATCTTGTCACGCCATCAAAGCGGCGAGGCCATCAAAAAGCCCAGCATCAACACCGGGATCAAACACATCTCAGTCACAGTAATCTTCTGCAGGGTCACAGGAGGAGGACCGGGGTCACGCAGCCGCCCGGGAGAAAATCCATTTCCAGATACACACAGATATTCACCTTTCTGACGCTGACCTTGGAATTCTTCTGATATTACTGAAACAATTTGATTCGAGCATTTTCTTGGAGTCATCATGAAGGATATTAATGTGTCCTTTCACGTCCACCATAAAGGTCATGCCTGACTGTCTCCAGGTTTTTGCCTCAGTTACAGAAGCAGCTAGTTTGAATGAAAAGAACAAAACCTGGCTCAAAGTGACCTCTGAACTCTTGACTCAGAATGACTTTTAACCTCAGGGGGGAAAAAAAAAAGCAGGTTCTCGCGCTCCAATTGATCAAAACATCACAAACTGAGAAAACAGTCCGGGCACCTCAAAGTCTTTGAGTTTAAACAGAAACATTACGTCATATTTCTTTCACAGGAACGCTGTAACTTCATACCCAGAAGTCACACTGTGGCAGAAACATCTGTCAATGAAACCGGCCAAAACACTCTCAACGTCTTCAAACGAAGACTGAAAACGTCCGCTGTGTTTCGTTGGTCAGTCGGAGTCACGTCCTCGCGCTAAAGCGAAGGTTTCGAAAACGACTCCGAAGGTGGAACTTTTTGAAAATGATCCGACTCCGTCTCAGTGTAAACAGCACTTCTTCTGCACTTCAACAAGTCGATAGATTCATCAATAATGTGTGTTTTTGAAAGACTGAAGTTCCCAAAGTTGGATAATATGGTGAATCTTGTCTGAGACTGTAAGATCGTATTGCAGGAGTTCTAGTAGTGGACAAAAAGTTCATTTAAGGTAGTTTGGGGTTTTTCTGGTCAATTTTCTTTCTATCATAAACCGTTTTGGCTATGAGAAATACTCTCGTTTTTACTTTAAAAAAGAAGGAAATGCTATGTGAGTCTCTCAGGTTGACATGTCGTGAGCATATTTAAAAAAAAAAAAACTATAAAGTGGTTTGTCTCATTTTTGAGGTGCAGATACATTAAATGGCGTTGCTTTTGTGAGCTGCCAAAAACTGTGAGTGGAAGGAAATTGAAGTATGAGTAACACATTAACACAGTTAGTCGTAAAACAACACAATCAGACCATTATGTTAAGGTTTCCTGAAATCAAAGCATATATACAAGAACCCAAACAAAAATGAGGATGTGGCTCAGAGGCTTTCTTTTACAATCTCTAATTACTGACACATAACATCACAGTAATCTAAAAATAAATACATGGATAAATAAAAAAAAAACCTAATTTAATCACGTTGAAATGTCAGAAAGGGTTTATTTAAGGGTTTGGTTACACAAATGCATAAAAGTAATGTGTTCATTACTGTCAGTGGGTTTTATTCCGTGGTCACATCACTGAGGTCAGCATGTGAGAGAGCGGGAGCCGCTTGGTGGCAAGATGGATGTGAAGGGCAAATACAGAAGGTTCAGTGTGTGTGTGTGTGTGTGTGTGTGTGTGTGTGTGTGTGTGTGTGTGTGTGTGTGTGTGAGAGAGAGAGAGGATGGGAGACAAGCTTGGAGAGTAACAAGCAGAAGGACTTAGCAGTTTGCTTCTGAGCCTCTTCAAGGTGGAAACATCACTTTCCTTCCAAGCTGCCTCCAGAGACCGAGCTGCTTCCTGCAACCACCACGATCCAGCAAACACTCCGGAACAAGGAACAATCATCGTACATTACCTTAAGCGTATTGTTTGCTTCAACACATTAAGAAGATTATTCAGAACTAAACTCAGTTCTCTCCCTTTTTCTTTTATTCATTCACTCTTTCTCCTTTTCCTTTCCTCTTGAAGGTGTATTTTCCTCAAAGGTCAGCTTAGATCAGCCCTGCTCACTACTTTGGATGAAAGAAGCTCAGTGTTTCCCAACCAGGCAGCAGATTCTTCAAAACAATCTGCGGTGAAGTTCATCTTCTGTGGTGAACTGCGGTAACGCATGATCAAGTGAGCATCAATAACCTCACCTTGGTCATGGCAGAATATTACCGCACATATAAGCAGCTGAAATTAGTTTTCTTTTCTCCAAGGTGGAATCCCTCACTCTTCCTGATATTCTGATGAGTGCAGCCATCTGGGAGAGACTCGGAGTCGAGCTGCCAATTCATTTCAGGTAGTTTTGTCCTCGCCAGTTGGAAGTCTACCAGGCCTGGCAAACTGGGAAGAGGCCAAGAGTTTGACCAAAGGTAGAGACAGCATCTCTCAGTGGGTGAGTGTCTGACTCCGTCCAAAATGGAGGAATTTACTGTAGAAAAATATGTCTGAGTTTATTTACTCTCATTATTTCCATAAAGCTGATTAAAGTAGAAGAAGGATGGATGGACTGACAGATTCCCAGCACAACAGCACCTCCCATCAGTCACACACAAACACAAAACACTTAAAAGCAAATTACTTTTTACTTTTCATGCTTATTGTAAATATGGCAGTTTTTTTTTTTTAGGATTTTCTGTAACAATTTTTGCATTCATCACCAGCAAACTGGACCAAAATGAACAGATCTTCATTAAAACTGTCACTAAGGAGTCTCATAGTTATCAGAGTGAGCAGCAGATAAGTTTGTTAATTAATTTATATTATGTCAGCTGTTAGCGTAACTTTTAATGCAAATTAAAATCATTTTTAGAGAGGCAGATTTTCATAATAATGATGATCTGTTCTAATCAGATTGTTCATCCTCTGATGCTTCGTATATCACAATTAATCGTCTCTCAATGCTCACAGCAAGCAGACAGACAGCAGAGGAAATTCTTGGCTGGCATTAAAAATTATAGAAGGCTAAAAATAAAAACAAAATAGAATGAAAGCTACTTGAAATTAAAGTAGCTCGGGGATTTTCTTGCCATCTGTTGGGTTATTTTCTCCATTACAGCAGCGAACAGCCAATCAGTGAGTCGTTTCATTGAGTCCAGACAGGACTCCTATAAACGGCTGATGGAGCGACTGGTACATTTGTTGCTCCACACACACGACGGTAAATGTGCAATGAGGGATCTTTCAACAGGAGTATTAAAAAACATTCCTCCTGGCCCATCTAAAGGAAAGCAGTGTGACCAGCAGGTCTCTGACCGAAGGCAGGAACCGTCCAGCCCTTAACATCTCACTCCCAATCTGGAAAGGAAAACAGCTCAGAGGTCTTGAGTCACACTTTCTGCTCATCCAATCATGTTTAAAGGCTCCTGAGTGATGTGCGCTGTCTGCTCCCATCTGGACAGCAGCTCCTTTTCCCCCAAATGGACTACAACATGTGGTCAACCCGTATGGGAAATTTCTACACATCTCTTTCCCTCTTTCTGTTTAAGAAAGAAAGAAAGAAAAAAAAGACCGACGGGGTGATAAAAGACGAGATCAGAGGGCGGCCGCAGCTAATGTGAGATTTGTGCGTGCACACACAAGATAACCGACCGTGCCGACGAATCAACAGGTGCCAAATTTGTTTTGCTGGCGAAAACAAGCACTCCACAGTGGGATTAATTTAACTTGCAGGGCTTCTCCGTGCGGCCGAATGAAGCGCTGATAAGCCGGGTACTTCTAATGACACGCAGCCATTACCAGAGTGTGCCGCCGCATCTCAATGCGGCTCCAGCTCGCAGGACGAGGCGTGCGTCCCTCAATAACTCAACACGTGTCCGCCCAATTACCTGAGCTGGATTATTTAATACCCTGTAAATAAACAGTCTAACTATATTACTGATCGTTATTTAGGTGAAATACTTTGAGGTGGACATATTTGAAACATTTCAACACCAGTCTCTTCTAAACACATGAATCAGAGTCGTATTTCTTCACCATCTTAATCCCATATCTGACTAATTCCCTGAACCATCATTACAAAGGTCTCGCTGACCTCTCACAACACACCGGGCTTGTTTTTCCTTGAGCTTCCACCGCTTGGATCCGCCAGCTTTTTCTCGGCGCAGCGCTCCCTGACCGTGAGGTGGCCCTCTGAACGGCCCCTGGGGTTTACTGAGGATGCGTGTTATTCATATTCCAGTTGATCCAGACCGGACTCGTTGGATGAAAGAAGGGAAAGGGGTGGCGCTGTATTATCTGTGTTCTCTGGACTGAGCCTGCCTTCCGGTCTGGGCAGCCCGGAGACCTGCTGACAGATGCGTTCCCCTTTGGTTTTTACGGAGAGTTTTCTCACAGCATCACTACTTAAGACTGCGGCTTGTGCGTCAGGACGAGATGAGAAACTTTTATTCCTCAGCCTGTCACGATATTCTGCTCCGTAAACCTTATTAATCATCTTTTACGGTATCTTTCGCCGTCTGCCAGCGTCGGTTCGTGCAAAGTTTTTGAGCGTTGTTCATTCTCTCTGAGATTTACAAGGCGGCCATTAACACTTATTTCTCGTAATTCTGTGAGCTGATGAAAAGAAAAGCCCTAATAAATAAGATGAAAACCCCGTTCGCCAACGACTATATGACTTCATAAAGAAAACAGTAAGCTATCAAAAATGCTGTAAGACCTCAATTATTTTCTCTACATCCTGCTGTTAATCCACGCTCCGTATAACTTTATCACCGCATCGACGGCGCTCGCTGTGTGTGTGTTTGGAGGGAGATGAGCTAACGGCTGACCATCCTGTGTCGTCTTGGAGGGAAAGGATGAGGTCAAAACAGCGTCTCGCTCACAGAAACAATCCATCCGATAGCGGGAGCACGACGAGGGGGGGCAGGATTACCGGCGCAACAGCTGAAACACATTGAAAGATGGTAATCATTAACCACTCTGAATGAGACATCAGATCGGAGGGGTCAAGACCGCATCAATAACACGGCGAATCACAGGCGATGGGGTTCGTACGTGACTTTTACTGGGGCGGGCAGATCATATGGAACAGATAGACGCGAGCCTCGGATCCCTTTTATTAGACGATTTCACCTTGCGTGCCGCATCAGTGAGAAGGAAGAGTGGAAACAGTCTCCGTGGAGACTCAACAAACTGAAGATGTGTGTGTTGCACTGAGCATTCCTGTCTGTACGAACACGGCGTGTGTGTCGGTACGCGCTGATTTCTGTGTCCGGCCTGCGTGTGAAGTCTGTCGAGGTTCCCCTCTCTTCTCTCCAGGGGAGGTATTGTGAAAAACTCAGCGGACGTCTCTCTCTTCCTCGGCATCTGGCTCTCAGAAGTGTCTGTGAACACATGGGCCCATTAGTTCCACCTCCGGGCGGACTCCCTCTCGATCCGATGTGATCTCACAGGGGCCCGGGGCCAGCCCTCCCCGGGGACCCATAACCACCCAGGCACCAGAACAAATATCTCAGCGCTTACGCACACGTCTTTATGGCAGGTGATTCCTTGCCCCGTTTCCAGAGCGTGCAGGAACTTCAAAGTCTCGCACTCGCGCCGTTGTTTTTCACCCTTGGCTTTCCCATCTCCAAACCTGCCACGTTGCTGGAGGCCCGCCCGGGAGAGTCAGACGTGTACAGGTGAGGCCGCCGAGCTGGATGTCAAGGTGCGCTTTGAAGTTGCAGACAGCGGGGGTCCCACAGCGATTGGAGGGTGTCCATTAAAACCACACCGGAGAACAGACCCGGGTAACGCGAGGCCCACGGGACATAGTTAGAAATACAGTACATTTGTTTCAAAGTAGAATTGAGTAGAAATTGTTGTTGGTCATCCATAGCAGCCCAGGCTTTACATGTAGACTCCTCTGGAAAACTACGTATACGCCCACCCCTGCTGTAAAAAAAAAAAAAAAAATTCCAAGAATGTGGGATGTTTTCCACTTTCACAGACGACCAGTGATGTGCAGGTTGAACAAAGTTATTAGGTTCAAAATCCAATTTAAATGAAGTTGCTTTTCAAGTTAGCACAAACTAGTAAAGAGTACCTCGGATAAGTAGCTTCAGAAAGTTTTCCCTTCATTTAGGCCAGTTTTGATGAGCGGGTGTCGTACTTTGTCCTCAGCCACGGTCATCTCAAAGCGCTGGACAAAGTTGGATAAAACAGCATAAAAGATGGATGGCCAGTCCTATGGCCTTTCTGGTTCTTTATTTCTATCTGCTATCACTGTCTTCAAAGTAAAATGAGGTAAAGTTGGCAGCAGTCGCTGGAGCGTAACCAACACTGAGTCCCGGAAAGAGCGGAACAGATGTGAGGATAATGCTGAAGTCTGATAGACGAAGCACCACTGGGCGTGTTTGTCAGGAAAAGAAAGGGATTCTTAATGTAGTGAAAGAAACACACCTTATTCCTCCTGGCACAGACAGGTTTGCACGGTTGTTGCCTTGTTTTAAAATGCAGGGAAACTGTAAACCTGACAGGATTGTTACGCCTGATTAAGTTACAAAGTCATGATTAAGCAATCAGTGTTCCGGGGGGGGGGGGGGGGGGGGGGGGGGGTTGGAAATTGAACTGCCAATAGTCTGTTCAAGCAAAAACTGTTCATTAGTTCAGCATATACTTCTCCATCTGTCATGTTTTATTTAGTGTGACTTGAGTTCGGAGCGAAGACCGCGCGCCACATCGAGTCACGTTGACCGGCCGCTCAGGTGCTGAAAGATGAGTCAGTCGGAGGAAATGGATGGCAGAGGGAGAGATGCGTGAGGACTGGAGGTTATCCACCAGCTGAGGAAACACCGCGGCTGGCAGGGTCCGAGCACGCCGAGGTGAACCTCGGCTCCGGGGGCCAACGAAAATGTTTGCGCAGAACAGTTTTAAAACGTCCACGCAGGAAGTGAGGAGACTGCTCTTCACTGACAGGAAGCGCACATCCTCCTTACTCGCACACTACGCGAACAAACAGCGGACTCTCACACCGAGGGGAGGTCCCTGTCGCGCAGGAGCTGGATTTAAATGCCACAACAGTAAAAACCTTCACGCGCCACGAGACAGTCAGAGGACCAGTTTCATGCGTGTTTTCTTTGTGTTGAGTGATTTTTGAGTTCATCACTGCACCTTGAGTAGGACTGTCCTATTTCACTTCACTTGTTGAAAAGACTATTTAAATCCATGAAAACAAACTCCTTGAATAATCACAGTTTCTCATCACATTGTACTGACTACTATTAATAGATCGTGCCATTTGGTCTATTCACATGGTCCCTGTGGGCCACCAAGTGCCACATTAGTCACCCCGGAGTCAGGATATCCTTCATAAAGAACCAGACTTTTCATTGTAGTCTGAAGTAGAATAATAACCTATTGTATTGATTTGAATGAATTAGCTTTCAGATCTCACAGCCAGACAACTACCACGACTCGACAGGCTCCACTGTAACAAGATAATCAATGTTATTACCTCCATCTGCCGGCTGTTCCACAAGTCATAATCATAGGAAGTTATTAATTTTCCCTCAATCTTTTGTGCGATGGATTTCTGACTTTTGCTGATTGCCTCAAACTGAAAGGACAACTGAAGCTGAAGGGACTGTACCTCAGGGGTAATGCAGGAGTGGCAAACATAAGGCCCGTGGGCCAAAAAAGGGGCCCGCATAAGACTCTAAACAACCAAACAAATTGAAAAAAATTCAAATATATACCTATAACTGGCACTACTTACCATTCTGGCCCATTAAAGATGAAACTGGGCTGTAAGTGGCCCCTGAATTAAAATGTGTGTTCGTCACCAGTGATGTAAAGACTAATAAACCAGGATAGCTTCAGACAAATTAAAAACAGACTAGAAAGACTTGATCTGCCAAGCGACTGTGGATTACTAGCTAAAAATATTTCCATTTCTACCCGTCATGCCAATCCTCCAAGCAGAAAACGGGTGATTACTTTCAGATTTTTTCAATGCCTCATGCACCATGTCTGTCACTGCCACTCCATCGATTTTGATTCTGTTAATGTGTGTACATTTCCTTCATCAGCTGATAGAGACGCAACGTCATTTCTCTTTTCGGTTTCTGTTCTCGGTTGTTTGCAACTTTGCCAATAAAGAAAAAAAAAAGGAATTTTCCTCCTTGCACTAATAGGCATGTCAGTGTTCAGATTGTAACTGTAAAAATCAAAACTCCAGCAGCCTGATTGCAAATGATGTAAGAGAAACTTGTTACAGATGAGCACCTACTTTGATTTTTTTTCTTTCTTTCTTCTCTTCGCTTTCCCACTTTGAAGCTGTGTGAAGCCCTAAACTGGACACCAAACAAGGGAAAATGTGTCTCGGGGGCTGAAGCCGCGGAGAGATGCAGGTCTGTTGAACCTTCACATATAATGGAGGTGAAACAAACAGAAACTGTGGACCTGAAGCTGACGTCACCGGCGCAGGATCTGCTGCCAGACGCTCAGTGTAGGGAAGATCTTTTTTTCCAACGCTTGGCAAGGAACACATGTACACTCCAATCCCCTTTTATTGCTATTTACCTCTTTGCCAAGCTTTGTCGAAAGCACATAGTTTCACAAGATGAATGTGAGGCACAAAAAAAAAAAAAAAAAAAAAAAGACCCTACAGCGTGGCTTCTGCAGGCACCCAGCCCTCCCTCAGGCTTCTGATCAGCATATTATCCGTGTGCTTCTAGTTGTCTTGAACCCAAGTCTTTTAAGTGTTGATTCTTCCCACCTATAAAGAGCCGCTGCGGGGATGTTGCGCGCTTCACTTTCGCTGCCGTTATCTCATTAAGCGGCATCAAACCAGGAAGGCTCGGGCGGTCTGACCCACCAGCGAACAGCACTCAGCCACCCCACACTTTTTCTAAATATGTACACAAGTGCGCAGGAGAGCAGCCAGTGAGCCCAGAGGAGACCGCGCCGGATCATAAATCCACCATCGGACAGTCAGGCTGAGCCGGAACGCTTAGACACCGCGGGCCAGGTGATTTATGGATCGATGTAACCTCTGGAGTTTAAAAATAACAAGAGCAAATCTCGCCTGGGATGGAATACCTCTGCGCCGCGCTGATACTGTTAAACCACTTTAAAAGACATTTCATCCACTCACCGGGAAAAGTGTGAGTAAGAAAGAATGAGTTATGTGATGGAGAGGATTATATATTATAAAAGACCCCCGACCAGCCCCCTATATTTTAATAAAATACTGAAACGGCGCTGGTGTAATGCAGGAAGCTCGTAGCAGCTGAAAACGGAGGGAGTTTAATG